>NC_092156.1:4598577-4683577 GCF_045791955.1 Oncorhynchus clarkii lewisi | reverse complement strand
GCTCGTCAAAGGTAAGGCATGAACTATATTTTTATTTCTGTGTTTTGTGTCGCGCCTGCAGGTTGAAATATGCTACTCTCTTTGTTTACTGTTATCTGACTCTCTCTATAATCAGATATTAGCTTCTTATGCTTTTGCTGAAAAGCATTTTTAAAATCTGACATGTTGGCTGGATTCACAACGAGTGTAGCTTTAATTTGTTATCTTACATGTGTGATTTAATGAAAGTTTGATATTATAGTATTTTATTTGAATTTGGCGCTCTACATTTTCCCTGAGGGACGCTACCGTCCAGAGAGGTTTTAAACTTCTGACCCACTGGGAGTGTGATGAAAAAAATTAAAGCTGAAATAAATAATTCTCTCTACTATTATTCTGACATTTCACATTCTTAAAATAAAGTGGTGATCCTAACCGACCTAATACAGGGATTTTTTTACTAGTATTATTTTTACTAGGATTAAATGTCAGGAGTTGTTAAAAACTGAGTTTAAATGTATTTGGCCAAGGTGTATGTAAACTTCTGACTTCAACTGTACATTACATTGGCCGAAATTGACCAATGAAGACATGATTTGTAAATATAATTGACTCTGGCGAATAGCGAATTCACGTGGCACCTAGCAAAGTAGGCTAGCTAGCAGGCACGTCTCTCTTTCTATAACATGTCAAGAAAAAGATATGCTTTCCTGGAACATAGTACGATTAATGTTGGATAACTAGGTAGCTCTATAAGGTACGATTTATAGCAGAGAGGGATAGCTAGTAAATGTTGCTAGCATTCATTTTGAGGTTCGGCTTACCAGGTTTGAGTACACTAATGTTAATGTCCCGAAGGAGATATCCGATCACTCTGGTCTTTCCATTACCTTCATTCAACTCCCTCTTGGCCAAATTATTATATATATTTTTTAGCAGATAATTACTGTCTGTCCTCTGTTGACAACACAGTCCTTGGTGAAACTGTTTTTCAGACACTCCGTAGCTAATGCAGGCCCTGTTTTGTTGTGGCCGTGACTGTCTGGGGTCCTGGGAGAAGGAAGTGTGTCCACGCTTTCCAGATCACACCAGACCACTGTAGTTCCAGATCACACCAGACCACTGTAGTTCCAGATCACACCAGACCACTGTAGTTCCAGATCACACCAGACCACTGTAGTTCCAGATCACACCAGACCACTGTAGTTCCAGATCACACCAGACCACTGTAGTTCCAGATCACACCAGCAGAGGACAGTGAGACACTGGGGTCTAAAGTGACCATGTTCATCTTCAAAAGCATTTTATTCTCGGATCAGTGCCACTTTATCACTTTAGCCTTTACAAGCCTTTTACAGCCATTTACAGCCTTTTACAGCAATTTACAGCCTTTTACAGCTATTTACAGCCATTTACAGCCTTTTACAGCAATTTACAGCAATTTACAGCCTTTTACAGCCATTTACAGCCATTTACAGCCATTTACAGCTTTTTACAGCCATTTACAGCCATTTACAGCTTTTTACAGCCTTTTACAGCCATTTACAGCCATTTACAGCTTTTTACAGCCATTTACAGCCATTTACAGCTTTTTACAGCTTTTTACAGCTGTTTTGAATGAACAATTAGTACATATTGTACCTTTAAACCTCAAATACGCAACAAGTTTTAAATACTCCTGCAACAGGATGATCAAATTAAGATCCTACATCTGTAAACACACACACACACACACACACACACACACACACACAGTTTTTGGCCCGAATATGGGGGTTTCATCTGAGAGGTGTTGTCAGTCCTGCTGGTTTCATAGGGCTATCAACTCACTGTCAGATGAAAGATTATACAGTAGTAATGGCGAGGGATTGAGATTAGAGAGGGGTGAAGGCAGGGCTAGCACACAGAGGAGAGAGGTTGTATCAGTCAGTATGGTGTAATGTGTTTGACTGGGCTGAGATGGAAAGAAAGAGGGAAACAGAGCGAGTCAGAGGATGGAAGTCTGCGTCAAGGAAAATGTCGTTTTTATTAAGAGAGAGACAGAGAGAGAGACAGAGAGAGAGACAGACAGACAGACAGACATGTGTCAAAGAAATATGTTATTTATGAGAAGGAAGGGGGGAGAAAAGTTTGAGTTTTCGAGCGAGCGATGGAGTGAGAGAGAGACTGCATTTGACTGAGCTGAGAATAGGGGAGGGGAGAGAGAAAGAGGTAAAGAGAGAGAGACACAAGGAAGCGTGTGTCAGGGAAAGATTAATATTTCATCAAAATTGTGAGGACCTGCAGATGACCTGTAGCACCCAGAGAGAGAGAGAGAGAACCATCTCTCTTTCTTCATATAAACTGAGTCTTCCAAACATTTACACCTTCCTTGCTAGCTGCTCTGATGGTGAACTCCATATTAGGAAGGTGTTCATAATGTTTGATATACTCTCCATTCTCCCCCTCTCCTCTCTCCCCCTCTCCTTTCTCCCCCTCTCCTCTCTCCCCCTCTCCACTCTCCCCCTCTCCTCTCTCCCCCTCGCCATTCTCCCCCTCGCCATTCTCCCCCTCTCCACTCTCCCCCTCTCCACTCTCCCCCTCTCCACTCTCCCCCTCTCCACTCTCCCCCTCTCTTCTCTCCCCCTCTCTTCTCTCCCCCTCTCCTCTCTCCTCCTCTCCACTCTCCCCATCTCCCCCTCTCCACTCTCCCCCTCTCCACTCTCCCCCTCTCCTCTCTCCCCCTCTCCTCTCTCCCCGTCTCCACTCTCCCCGTCTCCACTCTCCCCCTCTCCTCTCTCCTCCTCTCCACTCTCCCCCTCTCCACTCTCCCCCTCTCCACTCTCCCCCTCTCCTCTCTCCCCCTCTCCTCTCTCCCTTTCTCCATCTGACACTTTCTTTCCTCCTCTCCGTCTTGCAGGTTTATTTTAGTCTTCCGCTGGTAAGCTCTGTCTTCTTCCTCTCTCCTGCTCCCTTTACATCTACGTCTCCCTCTCCTCTCTCTCTGCTCCCATCTTTTCTCCATCTTTCATCACTTCTCCCTTTTTAATGACTCGTTCTGCTTTCCCTCCTTCTGCCTCTCCTCTAACACTCCCTCTGTCCTTCTCCCTCTCCTCTAACACTGTCCTTCTCCCTCTGTTCTGCTCCCTCTGTCCTTCTCCTTCTCCTCTAATACAACAATCCCTCTGTCTTCTCCCTCTGTTATTATCTCTGTTCTTCTCTCTCTGTCCTTCTCTCTCTGGCTTTCTCCCTCTGTTCTTCCCCCTCTCCTCTAACGCTCCCTCTGTCCTTCTCCCTCTGTCCTTCTCCCTCTGTCCTTCTCCCTCTGTCCTTCTCCCTCTGTCCTTCTCCCTCTGTCCTTCTCCCTCTGTCCTTCTCCCTCTGCTCTTCTCCCTCTGCTCTTCTCCCTCTGTCCTTCTCCCTCTCCTCTAACACTCCCTCTGTCCTTCTCCCTCTGTCCTTCTCCCTCTGTCCTTCTCCCTCTGTCCTTCTCCCTCTGTCCTTCTCCCTCTGCTCTTCTCCCTCTGTCCTTCTCCCTCTGTCCTTCTCCCTCTGTCCTTCTCCCTCTGTCCTTCTCCCTCCGTCCTTCTCCCTCTGTTCTTCTCCCTCTCCTCTAACACTCCCTCTGTCCTTCTCCCTCTGTCCTTCTCCCTCTGTCCTTCTCCCTCTGTCCTTCTCCCTCTGTCCTTCTCCCTCTGTCCTTCTCCCTCTGTCCTTCTCCCTCTGTTCTTCTCCCCATGTCCTTCTCCACATGTCCTTCTCCCCATGTTCTTCTCCATCTGTCCTTCTCCCTCTGTTCTTCTCCCTCTTGTCCTTCACCCTCTCCTCTAACACTCCCTCTGTCCTTCTCCCTCTGTCCTTCTCCCTCTGCTCTTCTCTCTCTGTCCTTCTCCCTCTGTTCTTCTCCCTCTCCTCTAACACTCCCTCTGTTCTTCTCCCCATGTCCTTCTCCACATGTCCTTCTCCCCATGTTCTTCTCCCTCTGTCCTTCTCCCTCTGGCCTTCTCCCTCTTAGTTCAGTCAGTTGGTTAGTTAGTTCAGTCAGTTGGTTAGTTAGTTCAGTCAGTTGGTTAGTTAGTTCAGTCAGTTGGTTAGTTAGTTCAGTCAGTTGGTTAGTTAGTTTAGTCAGTTGGTTAGTTCAATGTGAGTTAGTTAGTTCAGTCAGTTGGTTAGTTCAGTGAGTTGGTTAGTTAGTTCAGTCAGTTGGTTAGTTCAGTGAGTTGGTTAGTTAGTTCAGTCAGTTGGTTAGTTGGTTACTTCAGTCAGTTGGTTAGTTAGTTCAGTCAGTTGGTTAGTTAGTTCAGTCAGTTGGTTAGTTCAGTAAGTTGGTTAGTTCAGTGATTTGGTTAGTTCAGTCAGTTGGTTAGTTCAGTAAGTTGGTTAGTTAGTTCAGTCAGTTGGTTAGTTGGTTACTTCAGTCAGTTGGTTAGTTAGTTCAGTCAGTTGGTTAGTTAGTTCAGTCAGTTGGTTAGTTAGTTCAGTCAGTTGGTTAGTTCAGTGATTTGTTTAGTTCAGTCAGTTGGTTAGTTCAGTAAGTTGGTTAGTTCAGTGATTTGGTTAGTTCAGTCAGTTGGCTAGTTCAGTGAGTTGGTTAGTTGGTTACTTCAGTGAGTTGGTTAGTTAGTTCAGTCAGTTGGTTATTTCAGTGAGTTGCTTAGTTAGGTCAGTCAGTTGGTTAGTTAGGTCAGTCAGTTGGTTAGTTAGGCCAGTCAGTTGGTTAGTTCAGTCAGTTGGTTAGTTCAATGTGAGTTGGTTAGTTCAGTCAGTTGGTTAGTCAGTTCAGTGAGTTGGTTATTTCAGTGAGTTGGTTAGTTAGTTCAGTCTGTTGGTTAGTTCAGTGGGTTGGTTGGTCGGTTAGTTCAGTCAGTTGGTTAGTTCAGTGAGTTGGTTAGTTCAGTGAGTTGATTAGTTCAGTGAGTTGGTTAGTTAGTTCAGTCAGTTGGTTGGTTAGTTCAGTCTGTTGGTTAGTTCAGTGGGTTGGTTGGTTGGTTAGTTCAGTCAGTTGGTTAGTTCAGTGAGTTGGTTAGTTCAGTGAGTTGGTTAGTTCAGTGAGTTGATTAGTTCAGTGAGTTGGTTAGTTAGTTCAGTCAGTTGGTTAGTTCAGTCAGTTGGTTAGTTCAGTGAGTTGGTTAGTTAGTTCAGTCAGTTGGTTAGTTAGTTCAGTCAGTTGGTTAGTTAGTTCAGTCAGTTGGTTAGTTAGTTCAGTCAGTTGGTTAGTTAGTTCAGTCTGTTGGTTAGTTCAGTGAGTTGATTAGTTCAGTGAGTTGATTAGTTCAGTGAGTTGGTTAGTTAGTTCAGTCAGTTGGTTAGTTAGTTCAGTCTGCTGGTTGGTTAGTTCAGTCAGTTGGTTAGTTCAGTCTGTTGGTTAGTTCAGTCAGTTGATTAGTTCAGTGAGTTTGTTAGTTAGTTCAGTCAGTTGGTTAGTTAGTTCAGTCAGTTGGTTAGTTAGTTCAGTCAGTTGGTTAGTTCAGTGATTTGTTTAGTTCAGTCAGTTGGTTAGTTCAGTAAGTTGGTTAGTTCAGTGATTTGGTTAGTTCAGTCAGTTGGCTAGTTCAGTGAGTTGGTTAGTTGGTTACTTCAGTGAGTTGGTTAGTTAGTTCAGTCAGTTGGTTATTTCAGTGAGTTGCTTAGTTAGGTCAGTCAGTTGGTTAGTTAGGTCAGTCAGTTGGTTAGTTAGGCCAGTCAGTTGGTTAGTTCAGTCAGTTGGTTAGTTCAATGTGAGTTGGTTAGTTCAGTCAGTTGGTTAGTCAGTTCAGTGAGTTGGTTATTTCAGTGAGTTGGTTAGTTAGTTCAGTCTGTTGGTTAGTTCAGTGGGTTGGTTGGTCGGTTAGTTCAGTCAGTTGGTTAGTTCAGTGAGTTGGTTAGTTCAGTGAGTTGATTAGTTCAGTGAGTTGGTTAGTTAGTTCAGTCAGTTGGTTGGTTAGTTCAGTCTGTTGGTTAGTTCAGTGGGTTGGTTGGTTGGTTAGTTCAGTCAGTTGGTTAGTTCAGTGAGTTGGTTAGTTCAGTGAGTTGGTTAGTTCAGTGAGTTGATTAGTTCAGTGAGTTGGTTAGTTAGTTCAGTCAGTTGGTTAGTTCAGTCAGTTGGTTAGTTCAGTGAGTTGGTTAGTTAGTTCAGTCAGTTGGTTAGTTAGTTCAGTCAGTTGGTTAGTTAGTTCAGTCAGTTGGTTAGTTAGTTCAGTCAGTTGGTTAGTTAGTTCAGTCTGTTGGTTAGTTCAGTGAGTTGATTAGTTCAGTGAGTTGATTAGTTCAGTGAGTTGGTTAGTTAGTTCAGTCAGTTGGTTAGTTAGTTCAGTCTGCTGGTTGGTTAGTTCAGTCAGTTGGTTAGTTCAGTCTGTTGGTTAGTTCAGTCAGTTGATTAGTTCAGTGAGTTTGTTAGTTAGTTCAGTCAGTTGGTTAGTTAGTTCAGTCAGTTGGTTAGTTAGTTCAGTCAGTTGGTTAGTTCAGTCAGTTGGTTAGTTGGTTCAGTCTGTTGGTTAGTTCAGTGGGTTGGTTGGTTAGTTCAGTCAGTTGGTTAGTTCAGTGAGTTGGTTAGTTCAGTGAGTTGGTTAGTTCAGTCAGTTGGTTAGTTCAGTGGGTTGGTTAGTTCAGTCAGTTGGTTAGTTCAGTGAGTTGGTTAGTTAGTTCAGTGAGGTGGTTAGTTAGTTCAGTCAGGTGGTTAGTTAGTTCAGTCAGGTGGTTAGTTAGTTCAGTCAGTTGGTTAGTTAGTTCAGTCAGTTGGTTAGTTAGTTCAGTCAGGTGGTTAGTTAGTTCAGTCAGTTGGTTAGTTAGGTCAGTCAGTCGGTTAGTTCATTCAGTACACCATCTATAGAGGTTGTAGATCCGTTGTGCCATGGTTGATGGAGTGTAGTATATTTAAGCAGTAAGGCTAGCCATGGAAACAGTATATTGGCCCTATACTGCAAACCATGAGATGCCTTACTGCTATTTTAACTGGTTATCAACGTAATTAGAGCAGTAAAAAGTTACCTTTTGTCATACCGGTGGTATATGGTCTGATGTACCATGGCTTTAAGCCAATCAGCATTCAGGGCTGTAACCACTAAGTTTATAATGTAAAGTATATTAGGGCATCTCATCTCCTTACTTTATCTGACCTCTCTCTGACCTCTCTCTGACCTCTTTCTGCTTCTCTCTCCATCTCTTCTCTCTCCTTACTTTATCTGACCTCTCTCTGACCTCTCTCTGACCTATTTCTGCTTCTCTCTCCATCTCTCTCCCTACTTTATCTGACCTCTCTCTGTTTCTCTCTCCATCTCTCTCCTTACTTTATCTGACCTCTCTCCATCTCTCTCCTTACTTTATCTGACCTCTCTCTGCTTCTCTCCAATTTCAATTCAATTCAATTCAAGGGCTTTATTGGCATGGGAAACGTGTGTTAACATTGCCAAAGCAAGTGAGGTAGATAATATATAAAGTGAATATAGAAAGTGAAAAACAATACAAATTAACAGTAAACATTACACATACAGAAGTTTCAAAACAATAAAGACATTACAAATGGCATATTATATATATACAGTGTTTTAACAATGTACAAATGGTTAAAGGACACAAGATAAAATAAATAAGTATAAATATGGGTTGTATTTACAATGGTGTTTGTTCTTCACTGGTTGCCCTTTTCTCGTGGCAACAGGTCACAAATCTTGCTGCTGTGATGGCACACTGTGGAATTTCACCCAGTAGATATGGGAGTTTTTCAAAATTGGATTTGTTTTCGAATTCTTTGTGGATCTGTGTAATCTGAGGGAAATATGTCTCTAATATGGTCATACATTGGGCAGGAGGTTAGGAAGTGCAGCTCAGTTTCCACCTCATTTTGTGGGCAGTGAGCACATAGCCTGTCTTCTCTTGAGTGCCATGTCTGCCTACGGCGGCCTTTCTCAATAGCAAGGCTATGCTCACTGAGTCTGTACATAGTCAAAGCTTTTCTTAATTTTGGGTCAGTCATAGTGGTCAGGTATTCCGCCGCTGTGAACTCTCTGTGTAGGGCCAAATAGCATTCTAGTTTGCTCTGTTTTTTTGTTAATTTTTTCCAATGTGTCAAGTAATTATCTTTTTGTTTTCTCATGATTTGGTTGGGTCTAATTGTGCTGTTGTCCTGGGTCTCTGTAGGGTGTGTTTGTGTTTGTGAACAGAGCCCCAGGACCAGCTTGCTTAGGGGACTCTTCTCCAGGTTCATCTCTCTGTAGGTGATGGCTTTGTTATGGAAGGTTTGGGAATCGCTTCCTTTTAGGTGGTTATAGAATTTAACGGCTCTTTTCTGGATTTTGATAATTAGTGGGTATCGGCCTAATTCTGCTCTGCATGCATTGTTTGGTGTTCTACGTTGTACACCGAGGATATTTTTGCAGAATTCTGTGTGCAGAGTCTCAATTTGGTGTTTGTCCCATTTTGTGAAGTCTTGGTTGGTGAGCGGACCCCAGACCTCACAACCATAAAGGGCAATGGGCTCTATGACTGATTCAAGTATTTTTTGCCAAATCCTAATTGGTATGTTGAAATTTATGTTCCTTTTGATGGCATAGAATGACCTTCTTGCCTTGTCTCTCAGATCATTCACAGCTTTGTGGAAGTTACCTGTGGCGCTGATGTTTAGGCCAAGGTATGTATAGTTTTTTGTGTGCTCTAGGGCAACAGTGTCTAGATGGAATTTGTATTTGTGGTCCTGGTGACTGGAGCTTTTTTGGAACACCATTATTTTGGTCTTACTGAGATTTACTGTCAGGGCCCAGGTCTGACAGAATCTGTGCATAAGATCTAGGTGCTGCTGTAGGCCCTCCTTGGTTGGTGACAGAAGCACCAGATCATCAGCAAACAGCAGACATTTGACTTCGGATTCTAGCAGGGGGAGGCCGGGTGCTGCAGACTTTTCTAGTGCCCGCACCAATTCGTTGAAATATATGTTGAAGAGGGTGGGGCTTAAGCTGCATCCCTGTCTAACCCCACGACCCTGTGTGAAGAAATGTGTGTGTTTTTTGCCAATTTTAACCGCACACCTGTTGTTTGTGTACATGGATTTTATAATGTCGTATGTTTTACCCCCAACACCACTTTCCATCAGTTTGTATAGCAGACCCTCATGCCAAATTGAGTCGAAGGCTTTGTTGAAGTCAACAAAGCATGAGAAGACTTTGCCTTTGTTTTGGTTTGTTTGGTTGTCAATTAGGGTGTGCAGGGTGAATACATGGTCTGTTGTACAGTAATTTGGTAAAAAGCCAATTTGACATTTGCTCGGTACATTGTTTTCATTGAGGAAATGTACGAGTCTGCTGTTAATGATAATGCAGAGGATTTTGCCAAGGTTACTGTTGACACATATTCCACGGTAGTTATTGGGGTCAAATTTGTCTCCACTTTTGTGGATTGGGGTGATCAGTCCTTGGTTCCAAATATTGGGGAAGATGCCAGAGCTAAGGATGATGTTAAAGAGTTTTAGTATAGCCAATTGGAATTTGTTGTCTGTATATTTGATCATTTCATTGAGGATACCATCGACACCACAGGCCTTTTTGGGTTGGAGGGTTTTTATTTTGTCCTGCAACTCATTCAATGTAATTGGAGAATCCAGTGGGTTCTGGTAGTCTTTAATAGTTGATTCTAAGATCTGTATTTGATCATGTATATGTTTTTGCTCTTTATTCTTTGTTATAGTGCCAAAAAGATTGGAGAAGTGGTTTACCCATACATCTCTATTTTGGATAGATAATTCTTTGTTTAGTATTTTCCAATTTTCCCAGAAGTGGTTAGAGTCTATGGATTCATCAATTACATTGAGCTGATTTCTGACATGCTGTTCCTTCTTTTTCCGTAGTGTATTTCTGTATTGTTTTAGTGATTCACCATAGTTTTTATTTATTTATTTATTTCACCTTTATTTAACCAGGTAGGCAAGTTGAGAACAAGTTCTCATTTACAATTGCGACCTGGCCAAGATAAAGCAAAGCAGTTCGACACATACAACGACACAGAGTTACACAGAGTAAAACAAACATACAGTCAATAATACAGTATAAATAAGTCTATATATGATGTGAGCAAATGAGGTGAGATAAGGGAGGTAAAGGCAAAAAGGCCATGGTGGCAAAGTAAATACAATATAGCAAGTAAAACACTGGAATGGTAGATTTGCAATGGGAGAATGTGCAAAGTAGAAATAAAAATAATGGGGTGCAAAGGAGCAAAATAAATAAATAAATAAAATACAGTAGGCAAAGAGGTAGTTGTTTGGGCTAAATTATAGGTGGGCTATGTACAGGTGCAGTAATCTGTGAGCTGTTCTGACAGTTGGTGCTTAAAGCTAGTGAGGGAGATAAGTGTTTCCAGTTTCAGAGATTTTTGTAGTTCGTTCCAGTCATTGGCAGCAGAGAACTGGAAGGAGAGGCGGCCAAAGAAAGAATTGGTTTTGGGGGTGACTAGAGAGATATACCTGCTGGAGCGTGTGCTACAGGTGGGAGATGCAATGGTGACCAGCGAGCTGAGATAAGGGGGGACTTTACCTAGCAGGGTCTTGTAGATGACATGGAGCCAGTGGGTTTGGCGACGAGTATGAAGCCAGGGCCAGCCAACGAGAGCATACAGGTCGCAATGGTGGGTAGTATATGGGGCTTTGGTGACAAAACGGATTGCACTGTGATAGACTGCATCCAATTTGTTGAGTAGGGTATTGGAGGCTATTTTGTAAATGACATCGCCAAAGTCAAGGATTGGTAGGATGGTCAGTTTTACAAGGGTATGTTTGGCAGCATGAGTGAAGGATGCTTTGTTGCGAAATAGGAAGCCAATTCTAGATTTAACTTTGGATTGGAGATGTTTGATATGGGTCTGGAAGGAGAGTTTACAGTCTAACCAGACTCCTAAGTATTTGTAGTTGTCCACGTATTCTAAGTCAGAGCCGTCCAGAGTAGTAATGTTGGACAGGCGAGTAGGTACAGGTAGCGATCGGTTGAAGAGCATGCATTTAGTTTTACTTGTATTTAAGAGCAATTGGAGGCCACGGAAGGAGTGTTGTATGGCATTGAAGCTTGCCTGGAGGGTTGTTAACACAGTGTCCAAAGAAGGGCCAGAAGTATACAGAATGGTGTCGTCTGCGTAGAGGTGGATCAGAGACTCACCAGCAGCAAGAGCAACCTCATTGATGTATACAGAGAAGAGAGTCGGTCCAAGAATTGAACCCTGTGGCACCCCCATAGAGACTGCCAGAGGTCCGGACAGCAGACCCTCCAATTTGACACACTGAACTCTATCAGAGAAGTAGTTGGTGAACCAGGCGAGGCAATCATTTGAGAAACCAAGGCTGTCGAGTCTGCCGATGAGGATGCGTAGACTCAGGTTTTCCGGGTCTCTATGTTTTTGGTTGGACAGCTTTCTCAATTTCTTTCTTAGATTTTTGCATTCTTCATCAAACCATTTGTCATTATTGTTAACTTTCTTCGGTTTTCTATTTGAGATTTTTAGATTTGATAGGGAAGCTGAGAGGTCAAATATACTGTTAAGATTTTCTACTGCCAAGTTTACACCTTCACTATTACAGTGGAACGTTTTACCCAGGAAATTGTCTAAAAGGGATTGAATTTGTTGTTGTCTAATTCTTTTTTTGGTAGGTTTCCAAACTGCATTCCTTCCATCTATAGCATTTCTTAATGTTACTCAGTTCCTTTGGCCTTGATGCCTCATGATTGAGTATTGCTCTGTTTAAGTAGACTGTGATTTTGCTGTGGTCTGATAGCGGTGTCAGTGGGCTGACTGTGAACGCTCTGAGAGACTCTGGGTTGAGGTCAGTGATAAAGTAGTCTACAGTACTACTGCCAAGAGATGAGCTATATGTGTACCTACCATAGGAGTCCCCTCGAAGCCTACCATTGACTATGTACATACCCAGCGTGCGATAGAGCTGCAGGAGTTGTGACCCGTTTTTGTTGGTTATGTTGTCATAGTTGTGCCTAGGGGGGCATATGTGGGAGGGAATGCTGTCACCTCCAGGCAGGTGTTTGTCCCCCTGTGTGCTGAGGGTGTCAGGTTCTTGTCCGGTTCTGGCATTTAGGTCGCCACAGACTAGTACATGTCCCTGGGCCTGGAAATGATTGATTTCCCCCTCCAGGATGGAGAAGCTGTCTTCATTAAAATATGGGGATTCTAGTGGGGGGATATAGGTAGCACACAGGAGGACATTTTTCTCTGTTAGGATAATTTCCTTTTGAATTTCTAGCCAAATGTAGAATGTTCCTGTTTTGATTAATTTAATGGAGTGAGTTAGGTCTGCTCTATACCAAATTAGCATACCCCCTGAGTCCCTTCCCTGTTTCACACCTGGTAGTTTGGTGGATGGGACTACCAGCTCTCTGTAACCTAGAGGGCAACCAGTGGGTCCGTCTCCTCTATACCAGGTTTCTTGCAGGATGACAATGTCTGTATTACTGATTTATTTGGTGAAGTCTGGGTTCCTGCTTTTTAGGCCAAAGGCAGATGACCTCAGGCCTTGGATATTCCAGGATGATATAGTGAAGGCTTTTTGTTCCATAGAGTGTCCAATGTTGTTGGTCGTGGTTTGGCCTCAGGCCAGTAAGTGTGAGCAGAGCCTGCAGAGCATCTGGTACATGCCATTGGCTTGGGCGAGTGTGAGAGTGGGGGTTGGGACTGTTTGCCCGCTCACTACCTGGGCGTATGTGTGGCTTCCATGTTGAGGCCCTCTTTGCGGGGGTGGAGTGCATGGGGTGGGCAGGAGTGGCATAGGTCTGATCTGAGGGGGCCTAAATGGGTGTGGGCATGGTTGACGTGGGGGGGGTGTTGATTGGTTGGGGTGTGGTTGTGTCTGGGGGTGCTGTGGTCTGAATGTAATTCCTCTTGGCGTGGGTCCTCTATGTGTAGGTCCAGGGATGGGGGGGTCCTGCAGGTCTGGGAGGGTGTCTCGCTGGTCTGGGTGGGGTGTCTATTGATCTGTTGCCCCTGTGTGAAGTGTTGGGGATACGTTTGAGAGCGATGTCCTTTAGAGTTCGGGCAAAGGTGGGCACTGCTGCCTTGTAGAGGTGGACCTGGTCATAGAGGCTTTTCAAGTCCAGGGTGAAGTGGTGGGCCAGGAAAACATTTGGTTTTGAGGCACAGTCACGGGAAATACTTGAGTTTACCCGCTGTATTGTGGCAGGGTGGAAGTCTTTTCGTGGTAGTAGGGTGGAGATAACCACTTGTGCGTTGGGGAAAGTAGAAGAAGCCTTTTCAATCACTCAATCACACTCAGTGCTGTGGCCACCCTTTCCTGCTGTGCTCTCAGGTCGGTTGTGCCTGTGTGTATTATTATGTGGCTAGGTGAGCCTAGTTGGTCCTCAGACAGAAGGTTGAGGGCGCGTTGGGTGTTTGGACACCAGAGTTTAGACACAATGTTTGGGAAAAAGTTTTTTTTCTTCTATATATTTCCCATTTGAGTCCATAAGTAGTACAATCTGTGTCTTGTGTTTGTCCTCAGTGGGTGTGAGGGGGTTGTCAGAAGGCCTATCAGGGTGGCTGACTGGGGGGGTGCTCAGAGGGGGTGAGAGCCGCTGGGCTTGGGGTTCTTAATTTGTCTGTTCTGCTGTGATGTCGACTCTATGGTCAGGGTCTGGGTGTGGACTGTTCTGCTGTGGTGTCGAGACTTTAGTCGGGTGCTGAGGTGGGCTGTTCTGCTGGCTTCTCTGTGGGGGTGGCCACCTCTCTAGTGGGTTGTTCTCTGTCACACGCCGTCCCCCTCAACCTCTCCTCCGTCCCCCTCACCCTCTCCTCCATCCCCCTCAACCTCTCCTCCACCAGAAGTCTGATCCTCTCCTCTAGTGCTCTGTTCTTCTCCTGATCCTGCTCTTTCTCCTGTTGAAGTTGTCTCACCACTGTCCAGAGTGCAGATATCTCTCTCTCCACCTCCAGCTCTCCGGGTCTGGTTAAGGGGCTGTTGTTGTGCTGGACTGTTGTCTGGGTCTGTGCTGACTGAAGTGTAATCACCTGCTGTTCCAGCTCCACCTGCCTTACCTCCAGCTGGGTGAATGTGTCCTTCATTTCAATGAGGGAGTGGTAATCTGTGCTGGGAGGTTGACTCTCCGCTGGGGGTTGCTCGTCTGTGGGGTTACATAATGAAGAGGTCTGGTCTGACCCGCTCGGGGTGGGGGTATCTTTATCAAGGGAGAGCTTCTCCTGCTGGGCTAATTCTTGGATTAGGTGAAAGTCCAGCTGAAACTGTTTGGGGTTACCCTGTACCATTACTGTTCCGGACATGGGACCAAAACACTTTACATGTTGCGTTTAAAACACTAATCTGGTGTAGAACTAGTAAATCATGCGGTACAGTCATCAGCAAGCAGTTTAGCAGTTACACTGGAAGGCTTACCTCGAAGAATTCCAGTGTTTGATAGGAATGCTATGTTAGCTAGCTAGCTAACATTGAAGAGTTCCAGTGTTTGATAGGAATGCTATGTTAGCTAGCTAGTTAACATTGAAGAGTTCCAGTGTTTGATAGGAATGCTATGTTAGCTAGCTAGCTAGCATTGAAGAGTTCCAGTGTTTGATAGGAATGATATGTTAGCTAGCTAGCTAACATTGAAGAGTTCCAGTGTTTGATAGGAATGCTATGTTAGCTAGCTAGCTAACATTGAAGAGTTCCAGTGTTTGATAGGAATGCTATGTTAGCTAGCTAGCTAACATTGAAGAGTTCCAGTGTTTGATAGGAATGCTATGTTAGCTAGCTAGCTAACATTGAAGAGTTCCAGTGTTTGATAGGAATGCTATGTTAGCTAGCTAGCTAACATTGAAGAGTTCCAGTGTTTAATAGGAATGCTATGTTAGCTAGCTAGCTAACATTGAAGAGTTCCAATGTTTAATAGGAATGCTATGTTAGCTAGCTATGGATATCTGTTTGAGCCAGGTGTTCGGGTATAATTAAATTAGCTATCAATGCTAAGTAAGTGAAAATATACTATGAAATATAGCTCTCTCTCTCTCTCTCTCTCTCTCTCTCTCTCTCTCTCTCTCTCTCTCTCTCTCTCTGTGTCTCTCTCTGTCTCTCTCTCTGTCTCTCTCTCTGTCTCTCTCTCTGTCTCTCTCTCTCTCTCTCTCTCTCTCTCTCTCTCTCTCTCTCTCTCTCTCTCTCTCTCTCTCTCTCTCTCTCTCTCTCTCTCTCTATCTGTGTCTCTCTCTGTCTCTCTCTGTCTCTCTCTCTCTGTCTCTCTCTCTGTCTCTCTCTCTGTCTCTCTCTGTCTCTCAGTCTCTCTCTCTCTCCCTCTCTCTCTCTCTCTCTCTCCCCCTCTCCCTCTCTCTCTCTCTCTCTCTCTCTCTCTCTCTCTCTCTCTCTCTCTCTCTCCCTGTCTCCCTCTCCCTCTCCCTCTCTCTGTATTTCTCTCCCAGTCTCCCTGTCTCCCTGTCTCTCAGTCTCTGTCTCTCTCTCTCTCTCTCTCACGCTTCTCCTGCATTTTTTAAATACATGTATTTGTTCAAAACTGTTCAACTTTTGTCTTTCTCTTTGAGTCAATTAATAATGTTATACACTGCAGTGCTAGCTAGCTGTAGCTAATGCTTTCAGTACTAGATTAATCATGTTATGCACTGCAGTGCTAGCAGTGCTAGCTAGCTGTAGCTAATGCTTTCAGTACTAGATTAATCATGTTATACACTGCAGTGCTAGCTAGCTGTAGCTAATACTTTCAGTACTAGATTAATCATGTTATGCACTGCAGTGCTAGCTAGCTGTAGCTAATGCTTTCAGTACTAGATTAATTATTTGATCCTTTGATTGGGTGGACAACACGTCAGTTAATGCTACAAGAGCTCTGATAGGTTGGAGGGCGACATAATTCCTGTGTAAGTCTATGGAAGAGGGTAAGAACCATGAGCCTCCTAGGTTTTGTTTTGAAGTCAATTCACCCAGAGGAGGATGGAAGCTAGCTGTCCTCCGGCTACACCATGGTGCTACTCTACAGAGTGCTGTTGAGGCTATTGTAGACCTTCTTTGCCAAAACGGTGTGTTTTATCAGTTATTTGGTGATGTGAATATATTTAGTAAAGTTAAACTTTTTATTTTTGGAATATTCACTGAGGAGGATGGTCCTCCCCTTCCTCCTCTGAGGAGCCCCCACTGATAGACGCTGGCCTACATCTGCATGGCAGGGCTTTGACATAAACATGGTCCTATACTATCTATAGAATATAGGTTTGTCTTTAGGAAATGACATTTGCTACTTTGTAATGGTACAATTTATGTCAGTGTCACAATAGGAATTAATATGCACTTTATTGTCCATTTGAGAAACTGATATTAAAGTGGTATCACTATAGACAGCTTTGTAGTCTTTGCTAATGTTGAAGACTTAGCCAAGGGGTACTGTAGAGATGTGGGTTAGGGTTCATTCTACACTAGCTAATGTTGAAGAGTTAGCCGAGGGGTCCTGTAGAGATGTGGATTAGGGTTCATTCTACACTAGCTAATGTTGAAGAGTTAGCCAAGGGGTCCTGTAGAGATGTGGGTTAGGGTTCATTCTACACTAGCTAATGTTGAAGAGTTAGCCATGGGGTCCTGTAGAGATGTGGGTTAGGGTTCATTCTACACTAGCTAATGTTGAAGAGTTAGGAGAGAGGGTGAGAGAGACGGGGTTGAGACGGGGTTGAGAGGGTAGAGATGGAGGGATAGAGAGGGTGGAGTGGGTAAGATGGAGAGAGACGGGGTTGAGAGAGAGAGAGGGGAGAGAGGTGTAGAGAGAATGGAGGGAGGGAGAGAGAGAGAGAGAAAGTCAAGAGCAGGAGAGGAGAGAGAACAAGACGGAGAAAGAACTGGCAAAGGGCTGCACCTCTTTGCAGTGTAAGATACACTACAGAAACAGAACCCCCACGGCAGACAGTGATCTAAATGACCCCTTTCTCAGTGTGCGTGTTCTGAGCACATTACAGATGGCATTTTCACTGCCAGCTTATTGAAACTCTCAAGAAAACACACACACACACACACACACACATATATACACACACACACACACACACACACACACACACACACACACACACACACAGAGAGACACACTCATTACCTCCTCTGCCAGCCTGTGCCCACCGGCTAGTTGGATTGGAAATGTCAACTACCCCCTCAACCCATATCTCTCTCTCTCCATCTCTCTCTCTGGGTCTCTCTCTCTCCATCTCTCTCTCTGTCTCTCTCTCTCTCTGTCTCTGTCTCTCACTCTCTCCCTCACTCCATGTCTATCTGTCTTTTTCTCTGTCTCTCTCTCTCTGTCTCTGTTTTTCTGTGGACAGGCAGGCTTTAACATACAGTCTACAGTATCCAGTGTCAGCCTTGATAGTTTATGGTTTCATATACTATTTAAAACCATTGCACCGTGGGGAGCCTGTTGATTGGCTCAAATTGGTCATCAACCCTCTTCCTGCATCAGCCAATCAGGCAGAATGATTAGTGATGATGGCCGTCAGCACTGGCTCTGATTGGCCGACACCACGGGAAGTCTAAAGAAGTCTGAAATGCACCAATCAGAAGACCCCCTGCTCTGTGATGCCTGGCCCTCTTTACCACTGGTGACCGTAGTGATGGGTAACCCACGTTCAGTACATGGAAGACATTTGATTGATTGAGCAAAGTCTTTGGAGAAAGAAATAAGGGTGAAGGGGGAGGAGAGAGACAGGGATAGAAGGGGGAGGAGAGAGACAGGGATAGAAGGGGGAGGGGAGAGACAGGGAAAGAAGGGGGAGGAGAGAGACAGGGATAGAAGGGGGAGGAGAGAGACAGGGATAGAAGGGGGACGAGAGAGACAGGGATAGAAGGGGGAGGAGAGAGACAGGGATAGAAGGGGGAGGAGAGAGACAGGGATAGAAGGGGGAAGAGAGAGACAGGAAATAAGGGGGAGGGGAGGGACATGGATAGAAGGGGGAGGAGAGAGACCGGGATAGAAGGGGGAGGAGAGAGACCGGATATAAGGGGGAGGAGAGGGACAGGGATAGAAGGGGGGGAGAGAGAGAGGGATAGAAGGGGGAGGAGAGAGACAGGGATAGAAGGGGGAGGAGAGAGACAGGGATAGAAGGGGGAGGGGAGAGACAGGGATAGAAGGGGGAGGAGAGAGACAGGGATAGAAGGGGGAGGAGAGAGACAGGGATAGAAGGGGGGGAGAGAGAGAGGGATAGAAGGGGGAGGAGAGAGACAGGGATAGAAGGGGGAAGAGAGAGACAGGAAATAAGGGGGAGGGGAGGGACATGGATAGAAGGGGGAGGAGAGAGACCGGGATAGAAGGGGGAGGAGAGAGACCGGATATAAGGGGGAGGAGAGGGACAGGGATAGAAGGGGGGGAGAGAGAGAGGGATAGAAGGGGGAGGAGAGAGACAGGGATAGAAGGGGGAGGAGAGAGACAGGGATAGAAGGGGGAGGAGAGAGACAGGGATAGAAGGGGGAGGAGAGAGACAGGGACAGAAGGGGGAGGAGAGAGACAGGGATAGAAGGGGGAGGAGAGGGATAGAGGTGAAGGGAGAGGAGAGGAGAGGGGAGTGGGAATATAGAGTGAGCGAAAGAAGAACTAGACAATCATGTGTGGGAGAAAGGAGAGGGACAAAGAGAGTGAGGGAATTTGTATTTATTAGAGATCCCCATTAACTGCTGACAAAGTATGCTAGCATGTGTGTGTCTGTACCTGTGTGTGTCTGCCAAGGTATGCTAGCATGTGTGTGTCTGTACCTGTGTGTGTCTGCCAAGGTATGCTAGCATGTGTGTGTCTGTACCTGTGTGTGTCTGCCAAGGTATGCTAGCATGTGTGTGTGTCTGCCAAGGTATGCTAGCATGTGTGTGTCTGTACCTGTGTGTGTCTGCCAAGGTATGCTAGCATGTGTGTGCTTATGCGTGTGTCTGTACCTGTGTGTGTGTCTGCCAAGGTATGCTAGCATGTGTGTGTCTCTTCACAGTCCCCGCTGTTCCATAAGGTGTATTTTTTTTCTGCTGCATCAGTTACCTGATGTGGAATAGAGTTCCATGTAGTCATGGCTCTATGTAGTACTGTGGAATAGAGTTCCATGTAGTCATGGCTCTATGTAGTACTGTGGAATAGAGTTCCATGTAGTCATGGCTCTATGTAGTACTGTAGAATAGAATTCCATGTAGTCATGGCAATATGTAGTACTGCGGACTAGAGTTCCATGTCTATGTAGTACTGTGGAATAGAGTTCCTTGTAGTCATGGCTCTATGTAGTACAGTGGAATAGAGTTCCATGTAGTCCTGGCTCTATGTAGTACTGTGGAATAGAGTTCCATGTAGTCATGGCTCTATGTAGTACTGTGGAATAGAGTTCCATGTAGTCATGGCTCTATGTAGTACTGTAGAATAGAATTCCATGTAGTCATGGCAATATGTAGTACTGTGCGCCTCCCATAGTCTGTTCTGGACTATGGGATTGTGAAGAGACCTCTGGTGGCATGTCTTGTGGGGTATGGATGGGTGTCTGAGCTGTGTGCTAGTAGTTTAAACAGACAGCTCGGTACATTCAGCATGTCAACACTTCTTACCAAAACAAGTAGTGATGAAGTCAATATCTCCTCCACTTTGAACCATGAGAGATTGACATGCATATTATTAATGTTAGCTCTACGTGTACATTTAAGAGCCAGCTGTGCTGCCCTGTTCTCTTTGTGGCACCTGGCCACACGACTGAACAGTAATCCAAGTGAGACACAACTAGGGTCTTGTTGACAGTGCTGTTAAGAAGGCAGAGCAGTTCTTTATTATGGACAGACTTCTCCCCCATTTTAGCTACTGTTGTATCAACATGTTTTGACCATGACAGTTTACAATCTAGGGTAACTCCAATCAGTTCAGTCACCTCAACTTGATTTCCACATTATTCATTACGAGGTTTAGTTGAGGTTTAGGTTTTAGTGAATGATTTGTCCCAAAACACAATGTTTTTTGTTTTAGAAATATTTAGTGCTAATTTATTCCTTGCCACCCACTCTGAAACTGACTGAAGCTCTTTGTTAAGTGTTGCAGTTGTTTCAATCGCTGTAGTAGCTGACGTGTATAGTGTTGAGTCATCAGTATACATAGACACACTGGCTTGACTCAAAGTGGCAGGTCATTAGTAAAAATGGAAAATAGTAAGGGGCCTAGACAGCTGCCTTGGGGAATTTCTGATTCTACCTGGATTATGTTGGAGAGGCTTCCATTTAAACAACACGCTCTGTGTTCTGTTAGACAGGTAACTCTTTATCCACAATATAGCAGGGGGTGTAAATCCATAACACATGTGTTTTTCCAGCAGTAGACTATGATCGATAATGTCAAAAGCCACACTGAAGTCTAACAAAACAGCCTCCCACAATATTGTTGTCATTCTTTTCTCTCAGCCAATCATCAGTCATGTGTGTAAGTGCTGTATTGTTGAATGTCCTTCTCTATAAGCACGCTGAAAGTCTGTTGTCAGTTTGTTTACTGTAAAATAGCATTGATTGGTTGGCTATTTGAGCCAGTAAAAGGGGGCTTTAATATTGTTGGGTAGTGGAATTGTACGCTGGTAGACGAGAAGCAAGTACAGAGAGCGAATATTTAATTAACAACGGACATGAAACGGGACAGTGTCTGGACATGAAAACATAACGACATTAATGCTGGCACGGGGAACAAACTGAGGAGCAGACAGATATAGAGGGGCAATTAACAAAGTAAAGGAGTCCAGGTGAGTCCAATGAGCGCTGATTCTTAGATTGAAGATATGGCAAACAGGAGTGACGGTATGGTCTGCTATAATCCTCAGTATATTTCCATCCAAGTTGTCAGACCCCGGGGTGGCTTGTCTTTGTTGATGGGCAATAATTATTATTATTTGACCTCTTCCACACTAACTTTATGGAATTCAAAATTACAATGGTTGTCTTTCATCATTTTTAATCAGTTATACTTGGATGTGGAGTGTCGGCGTTTGTTGCTGACATGTCATGCCTAAATATGCTAATATTATATGTGCAAATATGCAATATGCAAATGAAAAAAATTACTTAAAAAAAAAAGTTGTTTGCGGATTATGGGATTTTCCTTTTTTCTGCCCAAATGAGGTTTTACTCGGATGTAAAAACCCAGTAATGAAACATGTTATTTCTCATAGAAGGCAGGTTTACATGTTTTCAGACTCAAAACGGCAAAACATATAGAAAAGCCTACATGAAGTGTTTTAAGGCACTCACAGGGAGCGGGGAAAGCGTGGTACTGAGGGACCCTCAGTGTTGGCTCCAGATCTGAGAGTGGGCTGGGGGGGGGGTCGGGGCAGCCCTGGCCTCCACCCCAGGTCCAGACTAGGGCTGTTGCTGTGACCGTATTACCGCCACACCGGCGGTTATGAGTCAGGAAGGCAGTCAAATTCCATGCGACCGTTTAGTCTCGGTAATCAGGCTTCTCCAAGCACTGATGCTGCTGATGGTCATTAGTAGTCTACCAAACTTGCTAACTGCCTGGTACTCAGCACTCCATTGTCCCTCTAATCACTCTGACATCAATGCAAATGTGTTGGAAAATCTAATCAAATGGAACCACCATTTGATGTCCAATCAGTTGAATTTTCCACATGTGGACTCCAATCAAGTCGCAGAAACATCTCAAGGATGCCAAATGGAAACAGGATCCACCTGAGCTCAAATTCGAGTCTCATAGCAAACTTTCAGAATATTATTTATTTTGATTACATTTGCAAAAATGTTCGCTTTGTGAGTATTGTGTGTAGATTGATGAGGAAAAAACATAATTTAATAAATTTTAGAATAATACTGTAACATAACAAAATGTGGAAAAAGTCAAGTTTTTTTTGTGGGTCCTCTCTGTGCAGGTCCTTCGGAGGGAGTCTGGGAGGGTGTCTATTTATCTGTTGCTCCTGTGTGAAGTGTTGGGGCTGCGTTTTAGAGCGATATCCTTTACAGTCCGGGCGAAGGTGGGCACTGCTGCAAAGTAGAGGTGGACCTGGTCATAAAGGCTGTTCAAGTCCAGGGTGGAGTGGTGGGTCAGGGTGGAGTGGTGGGTCAGGGTGGAGTGGTGAGCCAGGGTGGTGTGGTGAGCCAGGGTGGAGTGGTGGGCCAGGGTGGAGTGGTGGGTCAGGGTGGAGTGGTGAGCCAGGGTGGACTGGTGGGCCAGGGTGGACTGGTGGGCCAGGGTGGAGTGGTGGACCAGGGTGGAGTGGTGGTCCAGGGTGGAGTGGTGGACCAGGGTGGAGTGGTGGTGGGCCAGGAAAACATTAGGTTTTGAGGCAGAGTCACAGGAAATACTTGCATTCACCCGCTGTATGGTGGCAGGGTGAAAGTATTTTCATGGTAGCAGGGTGGAGATAACCATTCCTGATTAGGGAATGAGGAAAAAGCTTTTTTTCAATCTTGAATGTTGTTTTTCCACAATTTCCTGCTGGGCTCTCAGGTGGTTTGTGTGTATTAGGATGTGTCTGCAGGACCCTAGTCGGTCCTCTGACAACAGCTCCAGTGTTAGGACACCAGAGTTTAGCCACTTTGTGTAAAAGTTGGTTCTCTTGAATGTACTTCCCATTTCAGTCAATAAGGAGCACAATCTCTGGCTTTTGTGTGTTGTTGTGGGGGTTGCCAGGAGGGCTATCAGGGGAGCTGACAGGGTGGGGGGGGGGTTTATGTTGGGTTGGTAGGTCCTTTTTGTCTGTCCCATTGTGTTGTTGAGGTGCTGGTCCGGGTCTGAGGTGGGCTGTTCTGCTGGCTTCTCTGGGGGAGTGTCGTGCTTTCTGTCAAACCTCAACTTTCTCATCTCCTCCTTCAGTGCTGTTAGCTGGGCTGTGTGTTCCTCTCTCTCCTTCTTGAGTTCTGTCATCTCAGACCATAGTGCAACCAGCTCTCTCAGCCAGTCGTCCATCTCCACCTTCACTTTAAAGTACTACCTATGTAGTTTTTTTTTTTTTTTTTTGGGGGGGGGGTATCTGTACTTTTACTTTTACTTCCCTACATTCCTAAAGGAAATTATGTACTTTTTACTCCCTTTTTCCCTGACAGCCAAAAGTTTTTCTTTGTTTTTTACATTTTGAATGATTTAACAAGACAAATGGTCCAATTCACACAATTATCAAGAGAACCTCCCTGGTCATCCCTACTGCCTTTGATCTGGAGAACTCACTAAACAGAGAACATCCCTGGTCATCCCTACTGCCTCTGATCTGGAGAACTCACTAAACAGAGAACATCCCTGGTCATCTCTACTGCCTCTGATCTGGAGGACTCACTAAACAGAGAATGTCCCTGGTCATCTCTACTGCCTCTGATCTGGAGAACTCACTAAACAGAGAATGCTCCTGGTCACCCCTACTGCCTCTGATCTGGAGGACTCACTAAACAGAGAATGTCCCTGGTCATCCCTACTGCCTCTGATCTGGAGGACTCACTAAATAGGGAACATCCCTGGTCATCCCTACTGCCTCTAAGCTGGCAGACTCACTAAACAGAGAACATCCCTGGTCATCCCTACTGCCTCTAAGCTGGCAGACTCACTAAACAGAGAACATCCCTGGTCATCCCTACTGCCTTTAAGCTGGCAGACTCACTAAACAGAGAACATCCCTGGTCATCCCTACTGCCTCTGATCTGGAGGACTCACTAAACAGAGAGCATCCCTGGTTATCCCTACTGCCTCTGATCTGGAGGACTCACTAAACAGAGAACATCCCTGGTTATCCCTACTGCCTCTGATCTGAAGGACTCACTAAACAGAGAACATCCCTGGTCATCCCTACTGCCTCTGATCTGGAGGACTCACTAAACAGGGAACATCCTTGGTCATCCCTACTGTCTCTGATCTGAAGGACTCACTAAACAGAGAACATCCCTGGTCATCTCTACTACCTCTGATCTGGAGGACTCACTAAACAGAGAACATCCCTGGTCATCTCTACTACCTCTGATCTGGAGGACTCACTAAACAGAGAACATCCCTGGTCATCTCTACTACCTCTGATCTGGAGGACTCACTAAACAGAGAACATCCCTGGTCATCTCTACTACCTCTGATCTGGAGGACTCACTAAACAGAGAACATCCCTGGTCATCCCTACTGCCTCTGATCTGGAGGACTCACTAAACAGAGAACATCCCTGGTCATCCCTACTGCCTCTGAACTGGAGGACTCACTAAACAGAGAACATCTCTGGTCATCCCTACTGCCTCTGATCTGGAGGACTCACTAAACAGAGAACATCTCTGGTCATCCCTACTGCATCTGATCTGGAGGACTCACTAAACAGAGAACATCTCTGGTCATCCCTACTGCATCTGATCTGGAGGACTCACTAAACAGAGAACATCTCTGGTCATCCCTACTGCCTCTAAGCTGGCAGACTCACTAAGCACAAATGCTTTGATTGTAAATTATGTCTGAGTGTTAGTGTGTCCCTGGCTATCCGTAAATAAAACTAAGAAGAAAATTGTGCCGTCTGGTTTGCTTAATATAAGGAATTTTAAATCAATCGAATCAATAACATTTATTTATATAGCCCTTCTTACATCAGCTGATATCTCAAAGTGCTGTACAGAAACCCAACCTAAAACCCCAAACAGCAAGAAATGCAGGTGTAGAAGCACAGTGGCTAGGAAAAACTCCCTAGAAAGGCAGGAACCTAGGAAGAAACCTAGAGAGGAACTAGGCTCTGAGGGGTGGCCAGCCCTCTTCTGGCTGTGGTAGGTGGAGATTATAACAGAACATGGCCAAGATGTTCAAACGTTCATAGATGACCAGCAGGGTCAAATAACAATAATCACAGTGGTTGTAGAGGGTGCAACAGGTCAGCACCTCAGGAGTAAATGTCAGTTGGCTTTTCATAGCCTATCATTCAGAGTTAGAGACAGCAGGTGTGGTAGAGAGAGAGAACAGTTGAAACTGGCGCAGCAGCACGACCAGGTGGACTGGGAACAGCAAGGAGGCATCAGGCCAGGTCGTCCTCGGTCCTTGGGCACAGGTCCTCCCTCCGAGAGAGAGAATTAGAGGGAGCAAAGTTAAATTCACACAGGACACCGGATAAGACAGGAGAAATACTCCAGTTTTAACAGACTGACCCTAGCCCCCCGACACATAAACTATTGCAGCATAATTAATGGACGCTGAGACAGGAGGGGTCAGGAGACACTGTGGCCCCATCCGATGACGCCCCCGGACAGGGCCAACCAGGCAGGATATGACCCCACCCACTTTGCCAAAGCACAGCCCCCACACCACTAGAGGGATATCTTCAACCACCAACTTACTACCCTGAGACAAGGCCGAGTATAGCCCACGAAGATCTCACCCACGACACGAACCCGAGGGGGGCCGCCAACCCAGACAGAAAGATCACGTCAGAGACTCAACCCACTCAAGTGATGCACCCCTCCTAGGGATGGCATGGAAGAGCACCAGTAAGCCAGTGACTCAGCCCCTGTAATAGGGTTAGAATAGAGAATCCCAGCGGAGAGAGGGGAACCGGCCAGGCAGAGAAAACAAGGGCGGTTCATCGCTCCAGTGCCTTTCCGTTCACCTTCACACCCATGGGACAGACTACACGCAATCAGAGGACCTGCTGAAGAGATGAGTCTTCAATAAAGACTTAAAGGTCGAGACTGAGTCTGCATCTCTCACATGGGTAGATAGACCATTCCATAAAAATGGAGCTCTATAGGAGAAAGCCCTGCCTCCAGCTGTTTGCTTAGAAATTCTAGGGACAATTAGGAGGCCTGCGTCTTGTGACCGTGGCGTACTTGTAGGTATGTACGACAGGACCAAATCAGAGAGATAGGTAGGAGCAACCCCAACTAATGCTTTGTAGGTTAGCAGTAAAACCTTGATATCAGCCCTAGCCTTAGCATGTGCTTCAACAGGTGTATCTCCCCAAAACCAATTCTTCCTTTTGCCGCCTCTTACATGACCATGCGTAACACCCCAGCCATCCTACAATCTAAACTTGATGCCCTCAATCTCACACAAATTATCAATGAACCTACCAGGTACCTCCCCAAAGCCGTAAACACGGGCACCCTCAACGATATCATCCTAACCAACTTGCTCTCTAAATACACCTCTGCTGTCTTCAACCAAGATCTCAGCGATCACTGCCTCATTGCCTGCATCCGTAATGGGTCAGCGGTCAAACGACCTCCACTCATCACTGTCAAACACTTCAGCGAGCAGGCCTTTCTAATCGACCTGGCCGGGGTATCCTGGAAGGATATTGATCTCATCCCGTCAGTAGAGGATGCCTGGTTATTTTTTTTAAATGCCTTCCTAACCATCTTAAAATAAGCATGCCCCATTCAAGAAATGTAGAACCAGGAACAGATATAGCCCTTGGTTCTCCCCAGACATGACTTCCCTTAACCAACACAAAAACATCCTATGGCGTTCTGCATTAGCATCGAACTGCCCCCATGATATGCAGCTTTTCAGGGAAGCTAGAAACCATTATACACAGGGAGTTAGAAAAGCCAAGGCTAGCTTTTTCAAGCAGACATTTGCTTCCTGCAACACTAACTCAAAACAGTTCTGGGACACTGTAAAGTCCATGGAGAATAAGAACACCTCATCCCAGCTGCCCACTGCACTGAAGATAGGAAACACTGTCACCACTGATAAATCCACTATAATTGAGAATTTCAATAAGCATTTTTCTACAGCTGGCCATGCTTTCTACCTGGCTACCCCTACCCCGGTCAACAGCACTGCACCCCCCACAGCAACTCGCCCAAGCCTTCCCCATTTCTCCTTCTCCCAAATCCAGTCAGCTGATGTTCTGAAAGAGCTGCAAAATCTGGACCCCTACAAATCAGCCGGGCTAGACTATCAGGACCATTTCTTTCTAAAATTATCTGCCAACATTGTTGCCACCCCTATTACTAGCCTGTTCAACCTCTTTTGTGTCGTCTGAGATTCCCAAAGATTGGAAAGCAGCTGCGGTCATCCCTCTCTTCAAAGGGGGGGACACTCTTGACCCAAACTGCTACAGACCTATATCTATCCTACCCTGCCTTTCTAAGGTCTTTGAAAGCCAAGTCAACAAACAGATTACCGACCATTTCGAATCTCACCATACCCTCTCTGCTATGCAATCTGGTTTCCAAGCTGGTCATGGGTGCACCTCAGCCACGCTCAAGGTCCTAAACGATATCTTAACCGCCATCACTAAGAAACATTACTGTGCAGCCGTATTCATTGATCTGGCCAAGGCTTTCGACTCTGTCAATCACCACATCCTCATCGGCAGACTCGACAACCTTGGTTTCTCAAATGATTGCCTCGCCTGGTTCACCAACTACTTCTCTGATAGAGTTCAGTGTGTCAAATCGGAGGGTCTGTTGTCCGGACCTCTGGCAGTCTCTATAGGGGTGCCACAAGGTTCAATTCTTGGACCGACTCTCTTCTCTGTATATATCAATGAGGTCGCTCTTGCTGCTGGTGAGTCTCTGATCCACCTCTACGCAGATGACACCATTCTGTATACTTCTGGCCCACTTGCTCACATTGTATATAGACTTATTTTTCTACTGTATTATTGACTGTATTCTTGTTTTACTCCATGTGTAACTCTGTGTTGTTGTGTGTGTCGAACTGCTTTGCTTTATCTTGGCCAGGTCGCAATTGTAAATGAGAACTTGTTCTCAACTTGCCTACCTGGTTAAATAAAGGTAAAATAAATAAATAAATAAACAGAAAGCCAGTGTAGAGAGGCTAGCACTGGAGTAATATGATACATTTTTTTGGTTCTAGTCAGGATTCTAGCAGCCGTATTTAGCACTAACTGAAGTTTATTTAGTGCTTTATCCGGGTAGCCGGAAAGTAGAGCATTGCAGTAGTCTAACCTGGAAGTGACAAAAAGCATGGATAATTTTTCTGCATCATTTTTGGACAGAAATTTTCTGATTTTTGCAATGTTACGTAGATGTAAAAAAGCTGTCCTTGAAACAGTCTTGATATGTTCGTCAAAAGAGAGATCAGGGTCCAAAGTAACGCCGAGGACAAACTAGAGGTCCTTTACAGTTTTATTTGAGACGACTGTACAACCATCAAGATTAATTGTCAGATTCAACAGAATATCTCTTTGTTTCTTGGGACCGAGAACAAGCATCTCTGTTTTGTCCGAGTTTAAAAGTAGAACATTTGCTGCCATCCACTTCCTTATGTCTGAAACACAGGCTTCCAGGGAGGGCAATTTTGGGGCTTCACCATGTCTCATCGAAATGTACAGCTGTGTGTCATCCGCATAGCAGTGAAAGTTAACATTATGTTTCCAAATTACAAAAAAAAAGTTTACATTGTGTTTTGAAAAAGATAGAATATATAGTGAAAACAAAAAAATAGCAGCACTAAGGTCTAGTAGCACGAGGACAGATGCAGAGCCTCGGTCTGACACCATTAAAAGGTAATTTACCACCTTCACAAGTGCAGTCTCAGTGCTATGATGGGGTCTAAATCCAGACTGAAGCATTTATTTTACATTGTTTGTCTTCAAGCTGGGCAACAGCTTTTTCTAACATTTTTGAGAGGAATTGGAGATTTGATATAGGTAGTTTAAAATATTTTCTGGGTCAAGGGTTGGCTTTTTCAAGAGAGGCTTTATTACTGCCACTTTTAGTGAGTTTGGTACACATCCGGTGGATAGAGAGCCGTTTATTATGTTCAACATAGGAGTGCCAAGCACAGGAAGCAGCTCTTTCAGTAGTTTAGTTGGAATAGGGTCCAGTATGCAGCTTGAATGTTTAGAGGCCATCACTATTTTCATCAATGTGTCAAGGAATATAGTACTAAAACACTTGAGTGTCTCTCTTGATCTAGGTCCTGGCAGTGTTGCGCAGACTCAGGACAACTGAGCTTTGAAGGAATACGCAGATTTAAAGAGGAGTCCGTAATTTGCTTTCTAATGATCATGATCTTTTCATCAAAGAAGTTCATGAATTTATTACTGCTGAAGTGAAAGCCATCCTCTTTTGGGGAATGATGCTTTTTAGTTAGCTTTGTGACAGTATCAAAAATAAATTTAGGATTGTTATTATTCTCCTCAATTAAGCTGGTAAAATAGAATGATCGAGCAGCAGTGAGGGCTCTTCGATACTGCACGGTACTGTCTTTCCATGCTAGTCGGAAGACTTCCAGTTTGGTGTGGCGCCAAGTCCGTTCCAATTTTCTGGAAGCTTGCTTCAGGTCTCTGGTATTTTCTGTATACCAGGGAGCTAGTTTCTTATGACAATTTTGTTTTGTTTTTAGGGGTGTGACTGCATCTAGAGTATTACGCAAGGTTCCTCAGTGTACTCTGACGTCCTTGGGTAGGCAGAGGGAGTCTGGAAGGTCATCTAGGAATCTTTGGGTTTTCCGAGAATTTATAGCACAGCTTTTGATACTCCTTTGGTTGGGGTCTAAGCAGATTATTTGTTGCGATTTGCAAACGTAATAAAATGGTGGTCCGATAGTCCAGGATTACGAGGTAAAACGTTTTTATCCACAATATCTATTCCATGGGACAAAACTAGGTCCAGAGTATGACTGTGACAGTGAGTAGGTCCGGAGACATGTTGGACAAAACCCACTGAGTCGATGATGGCTCCGAAAGCCTTTTGGAGTGGGTTTGTGGACTTTTCCACGTGAATATTAAAGTCACCAAAAATGTGAATATTATCTGCTATGACTACAAGGTCCGATAGGAATTCAGGGAACTCAGTGAAGAACGCTGTATATGGCCCCGGAGGCCTGTAAACAGTAGCTATAAAAAGTGATTGAGTAGGCTGCATAGATTTCATGACTTGAAGCTCAAAAGACAAAAACGTAGTTTTTTTTGTAAAATTAAATTTGCTATCGTAAATGTTAGCAACACCTCCGCGATACGGGGGAAATGGACACTAGTGTAACCAGGAGGTGAGGCCTCATTTAACACAGTAAATTCATCAGGCTTAAGCCATGTTTCAGTCAGGCCAATCACATCAAGATTATGATCAGTGATTAGTTAATTGACTATAACTGCCTTTAAAGTGAGGGATCTAACATTAAGTAGCCCTATTTTGAGATGTGAGGTATCATGATCTCTGTCAATAATGACAGGAATGTGGAGGAGCTCTTTATCCTAGTGAGATTGCTAAGGTGAACACTGCCATGTTTAGTTTTACCCAACATAGATCGATGCACAGACACGATCTCAATGGGAATAGCTGAGCTGACTACACTGTCTGTGCTAGTGGCAGACTCCACTTAGACGGCAGGGTGGCTAACAGGGTGCAGGGCAGGCAGCAGGCTATCTCATTGTGGAGCTAGAGGAGTTAGAGCCCTGTCTATGTTGGTAGATAAGATGAGAGCACCCCTCCAGCTAGGATGGAGTCCGTCACTCCTCAGCAGGTCAGGCTTGGTCCTGTTTGTGAGTGAATCCCAGAAAGAAGGCCAATTATCTACAAATTCTATCTTTTGGGTGTGGCAGAAAACAGTTTTCAACCAGTGATTGAGTTGTGAGACTCTGCTGTAGAGCTCATCACTCCCCCTAACTGGGAGTGGGCCAGAGACAATTTCTCGATGCCGACACATCGTTCTAGCTGATTTACACGCTGAAGCTATGTTGCACTTGGTGACCTCTGACTGTTTCATCCTAACATTGTTGGTGCCGACGTGGATAACAATATCTCTATACTCTCTACACTCGCCAGTTTTAGCTTTAGCCAGCACCATCTTCAGATTAGCCTTAACGTCAGTAGCCCTGCCCACTGGTAAACAGTGTATGAACGCTGGATGATTCGTTTTTAAGAAAAAATTGTGAGGCTGCGGGGATTTATACTACTATCTGTACTTACTGGTGGCACAGACGCTGGTTCATCCTTTCCTACACTTAAATTACCCTTTGCCTAACGATTGCATCTGAAGCTGGGCTTGTAGCACAGCTATCCTCGCCGTAAGGCGATCGTTCTCCTGTACATTATGAGTACAGCGACTGCAATTAGAAGGCATCATGTTAATGTTACTACTTAGCTACTTAGCTTCGGCTGGTGGAGGTCCTGTAGAAGCATGTCCAGATAAAGCATCATGTTAATGCTACTACTTATTTTCAAAGTTTTGTTCTCCTTGCGCCCAAACATTGCCTGGTGATTAGCTCCCGGTACTGACTGGTGATTGGCCCCTAGACCATCTCCAGCACTGAGTTGCAGTACAGAATTAGAAACAATCTCCATGCAGGACCTGGGAAGCTCTACCTTGGGCCCACCTCCAGGACCTACTCCATCGGCTTGCTCCTCAGCGACGCCACTGGGAAGCTCTACCCTGGGCCCACCTCCAGGACCTACTCCATCGGCTTGCTCCTCAGCGACGCCACTGGGAAGCTCTACCCTGGGCCCACCTCCAGGACCTACTCCCCCGGCTTGCTCCTCAGCGACGCCACTGGGAAGCTCTACCCTGGGCCCACCTCCAGGACCTACTCCCCCGGCTTGCTCCTCAGCGACGCCACTGGGAAACTCTACCCTGGGCCCACCTCCAGGACCTACTCCCCCGGCTTGCTCCTCAGCAACGCCACTGGGAAGCTCTACCCTGGGCCCGCCTCCAGGACCTACTCCCCCGGCTTGCTCCTCAGTGACGCCACTGGGAAGCTCTACCCTGGGCCCACCTCCAGGACCTACTCCCCCGGCTTGCTCCTCAGTGACGCCACTGGGAAGCTCTACCATGAGCCCACCTCCAGGACCTACTCCCCCGGCTTGCTCCTCAGCGACACCACAGAGCAGCAGTAGTAGCAGGGGTGTGACGCTTCGAATTACACCGACAGCGTCATTGCATTTTTGATACACCAGAATTACATTCATGAAACGCTGCGTTTGCCTTGCAGCGTTGCATTGCGTTCTGTGCAATGTAATGTTACAGAGTCTAGTTGATAGGTAATCTACTAGCCGGACTGTTTCCCGGGACTCCAGTTGTAGGGATTTGTACAATGCACAACAAGGCTATTGAACCTGACATTGGTGTCTGTCTTTATTCCTTTATCTAACATATCATACTGAAACATGGTATCAGAAGTGGCTCAGAAAACACACGTTTGTTATTTTTGTAGCTAAGTACAGTATAGGCGCAGTTACGTTCCATATGCGAACACACGCCGTTTCCTACTCACAACACTGATCAACTCGTTGTTAGCTGGCTAGCTAGCATCACTACCTCTGTCGATTACTGAAGGCAAAGAAATATTCAATTGCTATGGCAGCGAACATTCCCCCACCAAATCCCATGGTTCTCACAGGGGACTGGAATACTAATTGGGACAACTTCAGGGATGAATTTGAGTATGCGCTGGCGACCGGTCTACATGAGAAAGCCAACGAGGTACAAGCTGCAACTCTCAGGAGTTTAATGGGCAGCGAATGCAGGCATATCTACCGGCACAATCTCACCCTCACAGCACGACAACAGTGTGATGCAAAGGCTATATTGGATGCATTGGAGAATTACTTCAAACCCGCCAGAAACGTAATTTATGAGCGGTTCGTTTTCGGAAGAGGGTGAGTCAGTACACAACTTTGTAACCCGTTTGAGAGAGAAATCCGCCACTTGTGAATACGGGGGATTGAAAGATGAATTGATTCGTGACAAAATAGTGCTGGGAATTGCAAATGAGGATACACGCCGGCGTCTACTGAGAGAGAGAGGCTTAACATTAGTAACTGCCATTGAAATGTGCCGCACTGCTGAAGTCACTGACATGAGAATGAGAGCAATGGAAATCGAAACCCCACACTCCGACGTTGATACTGTTCACGCTGTTGCTAGGCAGACATTCAGACTAAACCAATCGAGGCAGAGCAATTCACCACGAATGGTGAACACAGAGAGCCCCGTAGCATGTAAATACTGTGGGAATACACACACACGTGGCAAAGATTACCTTGACAGGCTGACCTTGCCTTGCAAACTGCGCCTTGCAGCGCTTTATGACCGTCTCTGCAGACAAGTCAGGGAGCAGTTCAATTTCCCAAAAGTCAGAGTAGTGATCAACGATGAGAAGATAGTCCTTTTGTCTGTGGCTGAATAAGTCCATGCTGACGATTTGCCAGGCCCTTGTGGGCAGTTCGTGTGACATCATGGTTTCCTTTTGCTGTTCATGAGCGTACTCATTGCATGTGGTACAGTTGCTGACAAAGTCTTTAATTTCTGCTTGCATGTTTGGTCAGTATAATGTTTCACGAGCCTGGCGGTAGCATGCATCACCTCCAACGTGACTGGAGTGTATGCGGGTAAGCATCAATGGACGTAGTGATTTGGGAATAATGACCTTCTGACCTCTGAACAAGACGCCATTTTGCACGCTGATCTCATCTCGAAAGGTCCAGTATTCTCTCACTGTGAAAGGTATCTCCTCTTTCAGGTATGGCCAACCTGCGAGAGCCATGGACTTCAGTGACTGTAGGTGTTCATCCTTGTCAGTGTGTTGCCTTATCTGGGCTAGGCGGTGATCTGTGACGTTTAAGTAGTCTGCCTGATTGATCTGTTGAACATCTTGTTGTTCCTGCTGTAGCGAACAGATGGCCAGCCGCTGATAGACAGTGCCTCTGCCTATACATTGTGTTGTTGCCCTGCTCAGTGTGTCGCTGATGTACATCTCTGGTCCTGGCTTGTAAATGACCTTCAGGCTGTAGTTTTGCAGAGTCAGGAGCTTTGAAGCCTCTTGGGCGCGTTGAGGAGAAGTTTACTGAATATGGCAATGAGTGGTTTGTGGTCAGTTTCAGCGATGACCAGGTCTCGCCCATATAAGTAGTGATGGAATCGCTGGCAGGAGAAGACGATGCTGAGGCACTCTTTCTCAATTTGTGCATAGTTTTGTTCGGTGGGGGTGAGCGCTCTCGAGGCAAACGCAACGGGCTGGCCTTCCTGCATAAGGCAGCATCCAAGTCCCCTTTGGCTGGAGTCACTCTGCATTGTGACAGGCTTCATGACGTCGTAGTAGCACAACACTGGCATGGATGAAGCCAGAGATTTCATCTCCTGCACTGCGGCCTCGTGCTTGGGTAGCCAGTGCCATGGTGTGTCTTTGTCCAGCAACCGGCGCAGAGGCTCACAGACTGCTGATAGGTGTGGCATGAACTTTGCAAGATAGTTTGCAAAGCCGATGAGACGCTGTACTCCTTTTGCATCAGACGGGTTTGGCATGTCGAGGATCGCTCTGACCTTGTCTGGGTCCGGCTTCAGGCCTTTTGCCGAGAGAATGTGGCCATGGAAGTGGACGTCTTTCACCTTGAACTGCAGCTTCTTCAGGCCAAGGCGAAGCTTAACTGATCGGCAGCGCTCCATCAGTGCCAGGAGCTTCACATCGTGGTCGCGTTCTGCTTCTTCGTCTGTGTCACCACAGCCTACGATCAGGGCATCATCGGCGATGGGTTCAATGGCCTTGAGCCCAGCCAGTAACTCGTGCTGCTTACGTTGGTATATCTCAGGCGCCACTGAGACACCAAACGGGAGCTTGAGCAAGCGTTTCCGACCCCAGGGGTCCAGAAGGTAGTCATGAGGCTGCTTTCTTCATCCAGCTTGCATTGAAGGAATGCATCTCGGGCATCCACCAAGGTGAAAATCCTGGCCTTGGGAAGCTTATAGAGGACATCCTCCAGTGTCGGCATGATGTAGTGGGATCGTTTCAGTGCTTGGTTCAGATGCTTTGGGTCGATGCAGACCCTCAGCTTCTCTGTTTTTTTCACTGTGACCATATTGCTGATCCAGTCAGTTGGTTCAGTCACAGAGGTCATGTGGCCATCGGCCTCATACTTGTCCAGCTGGGCCTTCACAGCCACTTTCATTGCAATGGGCACATTGCGAGGAGCAAACTGGACTGGAGTGATGCTCTCATCCACTTCAAAGTGTACCTCCCCAGGCACAGATTTAACGGGCATGTTGAATACATCGTCATATCTGCTGAGTAGTTGTTCTTTGGACAGTGGTCCATGCTGGACATGATCCACAATTTGCAGATCATTTGATACAGTGAACTGCATCAGTCCCAGGCGTTCGCATGTAGAGCCTGAGAGGAGAGGATGTTGACTGGTTTTTACAATCTCAAACTCCAGCTTGTGTTTACGTCCCCGAATAACACATTCGGTCTCAAAGGTGCCCATAGAGCTCATTAGCTCTCCTGAGTACAGCTTTAGTCTAGTATCGCTGGGCAATAGATGTGCCAGATTGAATTTGTCTTTGTAGCTCATTACGTTGCATGTAGCACCAGAATCCAGTTGACATTGTTGTTGCTTGTTGTGTAATCGTAGTGTCACAAACCATTTCTTCCCTCTTGAGTGAACAACCCCAATGGTTTCATGCATGTAAATGTCACTTTCACTTCTCAGCTCTGAAAATTGAGTGACATCATCAACACAGTGAATCTTGCCCTCACTCACCCTTCTTTTGCTTTTGAGACACACTTTTGCAAAATGATTATTAGTTCCACAAGCTCTGCGTGGTTTTCCGTAGGCAAGGCAGCGTTGGATATCAAACTGTGTGCATGCTAGACGGCTTGACAGAAACGGTAGCGGAAGGTGAACGTTGAACTTCTGTTGCTCACATATCCAGACGATGCTGCAAACCATTTTGCGCCACGACTCTTTCGGCGCGTTCAAAGCGTTAGCTCCTCAGCGAAGCCACAGAGCAGCGGCAGTAGTATTTCTATTTATTTGTGTTTATTATTATGGATGCCAAGGCAGCAGCCACTCTTCCTGGGGTCCAGCAAAATTAAGGCAGTTTATACAATTTTAAAAACAAATTCCCAACACACTGTGTGCCCTCAGGCCCATACTCCACGACCACATATCTTCAACACAAAATTCATGTGTGCATGTGTGTGTGCCTATGTTTGTGTTACTTCATAGTCCCAGCTGTTCCATGAGGGTTAGTAGCAGGGCTGTGAGCAGAACGGATGAAAGAGCTGCAGATTCAGTCCTTGACACATCACTGGCAAAGGCATTGAAAATGATTGAAGACATATCTCACACGTCATGCCCCATGCCACCAGCTAGTCTCAGAGGTAAATAAATATAAATCATTTCACACTTCACTCTGATCCCCTTTCCTCTCTTCTGTTGTCCTTTCCCTCTTCTCCTCACCATGTACACTGTTCTCCAGACACTTCTAATGCCCCCCCTCTTCTCCTCACCATGTACACTGTTCTCCAAACACTCCTAATGCCCCCCCTCTTCTCCTCACCATGTACACTGTTCTCCAAACACTCCTAATGCCCCCCCTCTTCTCCTCACCATGTACACTGTTCTCCAAACACTCCTAATGCCCCCCCTCTTCTCCTCACCATGTACACTGTTCTCCAAACACTCCTAATGTCCCCCCCACGTCTCCTCACCATGTACACTGTCCTCCAAACACTCCTAATGTCCCCCCTCTTCTCCTCACCATGTACACTGTTCTCCAAACACTCCTAATGCCCCTCCTCTTCTCCTCACCATGTAGACTGTTCTCCAAACACTCCTAATGTCCCCCCTTCTTCTCCTCCTCTCCACAGTGTCCTGGTAGCTATAGCTGATTTCATGGATGAACACTTGCTAAAACTCCAGGAGGAATTCGGTCACCAGCTGCATGAGTTCATGCATGACTTCAAGAAGAGGACAAGCCGGAACGACTGGGACCCCAGTGAAATGAACGACTTGTTGTGTTGTTTTTCAGACATCTCAGGTGTCAGGCACGAGACACCTTCATTTAATTCCATAAACACTTTTTGTTATTCACGTGTCTCTTCATAAGACACTGTTTTTACTATAGTTCCCGAAATATTTATTTTTGCTCATAAATATTTTTCATCTACAATCTTGACACTTTCTATTTGAACCTGTTTTGTTGTTTACTGTTCTCAGAATACTATTTTGTGGTTTACTTTCAAAAGCAAGAATAAAGGTTTATTTGTGTGCTGAAAAAGCTCTGTTGGCATTTCTACATGTCAAGGTGTTTCCGGGCATTCTGTTTGAACATTAAGTGCTGACCACGTAGAGAAGAACAGTACAATCTAATTTAAATTACTGCACACTGAGGAATCAGGTTTCGTTGTATTAATTCTTGACGCTACCCATCCCTTAAGTGGGATAATTGTCATCAGCAACCGCTGAATAGCATAGCGCCTCAGTCAAATAATATTACTAAAAATATTCATATTCATGAAATCACAAGTGTAATATAGGAAAACACAGTTTAGCCTTTTGTTAATCCACCTGTCTTCTCAGATTTTGAAATTATTGTTTACAGCGAAAGCAATCGAAGCGTTTGTGTAAGTTTATCGGTCACATGATAAAACATTAAGTACACTTAGCATCAGATAGCTTGGTCACGAAAATCAGAAAAGCAAATCAAATTAATCGTTTACCTTTGATGATCTTCAGATGTTTTCTCTCACAAGACTCCCAGTTACACAACAAATGTTCCTTTTGTTCCATAAAGATTATTTTTATGTCCAAAATACCTCCGTTTGTTTGACGCATTATGTTCAGAAATCCACAGGAAAGAGCGGTCACGACAAATTCCAAATAATATCCGTAACAGAAACATGTCAAAAGTTTTTTATAATAAATCGTCAGGTTGTTTTTAAAATATATAATCGATAATATATCAACCGCAAATGTCTTTCACAATAGGAGAGGGAAAAGCAATACCTATCCAGACTGTTGCGTGAGCAAAACTCATGGGACCACTTGACACGATGTTATCGTTCTGGCTCATTTTTCAAAATAAAAGCCTGAAACTATGTCTGAAGACTGTTGACACCTTGAGGAAGCGATAGGAAAAGGAATCTGGTTGATATCCCTTTAAATGGAGCAATGGGAGGCTATGGAACATGGAGTTTTCAAAATAGAAGCCACTTCCTGGTTTGATTTTTCTCAGGGTTTCGCCTGCAATATCAGTTCTGTTATACTCACATACAATATTTTGACCGTTTTGGAAACTTTAGAGTGTTTTCTATCCTAATATGTCAATTATATGCGTATTCTAGCATCTGGTCCTGAGAAATAGGCCGTTTACTTTGGGAACGTTATTTTTCCAAACATAAAAATAGTGCCCCCTAGCTTTAAGAGGTTTTAAAATAAAAAAACTATACTGCTTTCACAGTGCTCACAAAAAAACTTGAGTCCGAGTGTCAATCAAGAATCCTCATCGTTGAAGCCACGATGCCAAATGCATTCTCTGACTGTCCAACAACGAGGTAGTTCCATGTACCCCGAGAAAACAAACGATTAAAAAAAGAAGCAACAACAAGCAATTTTCTTCTCTTTTTTTTTTTTTTTTTTTTTTTGCATTGTTTGTAACTTTATTTTGTACTTAATGTTGCTGCTACCGTCTCTTAAGATCAAAAAAGAGCTTCTTGGATGTTAGAACAGCGATTACTCACCTCGTACTGGATTAAGATTTTTTTTCTGTAATGAGTCTGAAGGATGTACTGCTTTGTTAAGACCAGGCCCAAATCCCCGTCATCAGCGTGAAGAAAAGACAGGGCGGGAGGTGGAGGACGGGGGGCGGAGGACAGGGCGAGGGGTGGAGGGCTGGGTTAAAATAAACTGGATGATCTAAGATGATCCTTTTGGAACCTTAAAAAACGTAATATCTTATGTTTCACTGAGTCGTAGTTGAACGATGATAATATAGAACTGGCTGGGTTTTCCGTACATCGGTAGGACAGAGCAACCATGTCTGGTAAGACGAGGGGCGGAGAGGTGTGTCTATTTGTCAATAACAGCTGGTGCGTGATGTCTAATATTAAAGAATTCTCAAGGTATTGATCACCTGAGGTAGAATTTTTGTAGTTTTAGTTTTTTTAAAATTGAACCTTAATTTAACTAGGAAAGTCAGTTAATACAAACAAATGTCTTATTTCCAATGATGGCCTAGGAACAGTGGGTTAACTGCCTGACAGAACGACAGATTTTTACCATGGTAGCCCGGGGATTTGATCTAGCAACCTTTCAGTTACTGGCCCAACGGTCTAACCACTAGGCTACTAGGCTACCTGCCACCCCTTCACTCTAACCACTAGGCTACCTGAACTCCCCTACACTCTAACGACTAGGCTACCTGCCGCCCCTACACTCTAACCACTAGGCTACCTGCCGCCCCTACACTCTAACCACTAGGCTACCTGCCTCCTCTACACTCTAACCACTAGGCTACCTGCCTCCCCTACACTCTAACCACTAGGCTACCTGCCTCCTCTACACTCTAACCACTAGGCTACCTGCCGTCCCTACACTCTAACCACTAGACTACCTGCCTCCTCTACACTCTAACCACTAGACTACCTGCCCCCCCTACACTCTAACCACTAGACTACCTGCCTCCTCTACACTCTAACCACTAGACTACCTTCATCCCTGGTGTTTTATATAGAGGTACATGTGCAGTAAGAAGGGAAGTTAGAAACTGAAAAAGTGAAATTGATTCCATTATTATATTATTAACATACGGTTTCTTCTTTTTATAAAGTTGCTTAGAGTTAGTTAGAGGTACCCAGTGTTACCACCAGGGGGAGGTAGAGGTACCCAGTTAGAGGTACCCAGTGTTACCACCAGGGGGAGATAGAGGTACCCAGGTAGAGGTACCCAGGTAGAGGTACCCAGGTAGAGGTACCCAGGTAGAGGTACCCAGCGTCACGGCTCCAGACCACCACCAGGGGGAGTTAAGAGGTACCCAGCGTCACCGCTTCATTGCTCCAGACCACCACCAGGGGGAGGTAGAGGTACCCAGTGTCACGGCTCCAGACCACCACCAGGGGGAGGTAGAGCTACCCAGCGTCACGGCTCCAAACCACTACCAGGGGGAGTTAGAGGTACCCAGTGTCACAGCTTCATTGCTCCAGATCACCACAGGGGGGAGTTAGAGCACTCATTATGCATTTGGGTCCTAAGGTTTTTATATGACCAATCATATCAAATCAAATCAAATTTTATTCGAGTGGTTCCATTGACGGATTTGACGCAAGCCAACCCGAAACCTGCATCTCCCATGATCAAAATGCACTTGACGTTGTGGAACCTGGCAGGTCAGCTTGGCAGTGGTGAATCCAGGGTTTTCTGCAGCAGTTTGGACCCAAAATAACTCTCTTGAAAAACTCCGCCATAGCTCTCTCGGCCGCATGCCCCTACATCCACCGTTGTGAACCTGTAACGGGCATCTTCTCTGTCTCCGTATCTAGCCTATTATATGTGTTGCTAGGCACATCAAATCTAGTGGATCTCTGTTATATGTGTTGCTAGGCACATCAAATCTAGTGGATCTCTGTTATATGTGTTGCTAGGCACATCAAATATAGTGGATCTCTATTATATGTGTTGCTAGGCACATCAAATCTAGTGGATCCATATTATATGCTATCAAATCTAGTAGATCCCGGCACACAGTGCGAGGATGGATGAGAGGAGAGACATGGTGAGAGGAGAGACACAGTGAGAGGAAAGAGGATGGATGAGAGGAGAGACATTGAGAGGAGAGGATGGATGAGAGGAGAGACATGGTGAGAGGAGAGAGGATGGATGAGAGGAGAGAGGATGGATGATAGGAGAGACACAGTGAGAGAGAGGATGGATGATAGGAGAGGAGAGAGGATGGATGAGAGGAGAGACAGTGAGAGGAGAAGGAATGGAAGAGGTGAGAGGATGGATGAATAAGAGATGATGGGTTGTAGTCAGTATGTCATGTGTTACTGAGGCTGATGTTGATTGAAGGGTCAATCACTGAGGCCTCTACAACACGCTTCATCTCAGGAACTGTCACACACACACACACACACACACACACACACACACACACACACACGTTAGCAGGCACGCACGCAGGCGCGCACACACACAGATGCACTGTTCTTCTCTCCTCATCTTACAGTACAGTACCTTGCCATTTGCTTCAGTTCCCTCTCTCTCTTCATCCCTCGTGTTTTATTTCTCTCTCTCTTCATCTCTCGTGTTTTATTTCTCTCTCTTCATCCCTCGTGTTTTATTTCTCTCTCTCTCATCCCTCGTGTTTTATTTCTCTCTCTCTTCATCCCTCGTGTTTTATTTCTCTCTCTTTATTCCTCGTGTTTTATTTCTCTCTCTTCATCCCTCGTGTTTTATTTCTCTCTCTCTTCATCCCTCGTGTTTTATTTCTCTCTCTCTTCATCCCTCGTGTTTTATTTCTCTCTCTTCATCCCTCGTGTTTTATTTCTCTCCCTCTTCATCCCTCGTGTTTTATTTCTCTCTCTCTTCATCCCTCTTGTTTTATTTCTCTCCCTCTTCATCCCTCGTGTTTTATTTCTCTCCCTCTTCATCCCTCGTGTTTTACTTCTCTCCCTCTTCATCCCTCGTGTTTTATTTCTCTCTCTCTTCATCCCTCGTGTTTTATTTCTCTCCCTCTTCATCCCTCGTGTTTTATTTCTCTCTCTCTTCATCCCTCGTGTTTTATTTCTCTCTCTCTCTTCATCCCTCGTGTTTTATTTCTATCTCTATTTTTATCCATCATGTTCTATGGGGCGGCAGGTAGAACTAGGCAGTCAACCCACTGTTCCTAGGCCGTCATTGAAAATAAGAATTTGTTCTTAACTGACTTGCCTAGTTAAATAAAGGTAAAATAAATAAAAACATTTATCTCCCTCTTCATCCCACATGTTTTATTTCTCTCTATCCTCTCTTCTTTCTTTCCAGAACTCCTCATAACCTCCGCACATCTCCATCTCTCCACTCATCTCCATCTCTCCACTCCTCCACCATCTCCATCTCTCCACTCCTCCACACATCTCCATCTCTCCACTCCTCCACACATCTCCATCTCTCCACTCCTCCACACATCTCCATCTCTCCACTCCTCCACACATCTCCATCTCTCCACTCCTCCACCATCTCCATCTCTCCACTCCTCCACACATCTCCATCTCTCCACTCCTCCACACATCTCCATCTCTCCACTCCTCCACACATCTCCATCTCTCCACTCCTCCACACATCTCCATCTCTCCACTCCTCCACACATCTCCATCTCTCCACTCCTCCACACATCTCCATCTCTCCACTCCTCCACACATCTCCATCTCTCCACTCCTCCACACATCTCCATCTCTCCACTCCTCCACCATCTCCATCTCTCCACTCCTCCACACATCTCCATCTCTCCACTCCTCCACACATCTCCATCTCTCCACTCCTCCACACATCTCCATCTCTCCACTCCTCCACACATCTCCATCTCTCCACTCCTCCACCATCTCCATCTCTCCACTCCTCCACACATCTCCATCTCTCCACTCCTCCACACATCTCCATCTCTCCACTCCTCCACACATCTCCATCTCTCCACTCCTCCACCATCTCCCCCTCTGTCTCTTGTTTCTTCATCTATCAAATCAAATCAAATTTATTTATATAGCCCTTCGTACATCAGCTGATATCTCAAAGTGCTGTACAGAAACCCAGCCTAAAACCCCAAACAGCAAGCAATGCAGGTGTAGAAGCACGGTGGCTAGGAAAACCTCCCTAGAAAGGAGTTTATCGATACATCCCTCATGTCCTTCTCTCATTTCTACATTCAAAAAATACCTCAATTACCCTCCTCTCATCCTCCTCTACACCGTGTGGGGGGGTAGGGGGGGTTACACCATGTAGTACTGGGGGGGGGGGGTTACACCATGTAGTACTGGGGGGGGGGGGGGGGGGGGTTACACCATGTAGTACTGGGGGGGGGAGTTAACACCATGTAGTACTGGGGGGGGGGGGGGGTAACACCATGTAGTACTGGGGGGGGGGGGTAACACCATGTAGTACTGGGGGGGGGGGGTTACACCATGTAGTACTGGGGGGGGGGGGGTTAACACCATGTAGTACTGGGGGGGGGGGGGTTAACACCATGTAGTACTGGGGGGGTTACACCATGTAGTACTGGGGGGGTTACACCATGTAGTACTGGGGGGGGGGGTTACACCATGTAGTACTGGGGGGGTTACACCATGTAGTACTGGGGGGATTACACCATGTAGTACTGGGGGGGGGGTTACACCATGTAGTACTGGGGGGGGGTTACACCATGTAGTACTGGGGGGGTTACACCATGTAGTACTGGGGGGGTTACACCATGTAGTACTGAGGGGGTTACACCATGTAGTACTGGGGGGGTTACACCATGTAGTACTGGGGGGGTTACACCATGTAGTACTGGGGGGGTTACACCATGTAGTACTGGGGGGGTTACACCATGTAGTACTGGGGGAGGGGGGGGTTACACCATGTAGTACTGGGGGGGTTACACCATGTAGTACTGGGGGGGTTACACCATGTAGTACTGGGGGGGTTACACCATGTAGGGGGGGGGGGGGGGGGGGGGGGGGGTTACACCATGTAGTACTGGGGGGGGGGGGGTTACACCATGTAGTACTGGGGGGGGGGTTACACCATGTAGTACTGGGGGGGTTACACCATGTAGTACTGGGGGGGTTACACCATGTAGTACTGAGGGGGTTACACCATGTAGTACTGGGGGGGTTACACCATGTAGTACTGGGGGGGGGGGGGTAACACCATGTAGTACTGGGGGGGGGGGGGGTAACACCATGTAGTACTGGGGGGGGGGGGTTACACCATGTAGTACTGGGGGGGGGGGGGTTACACCATGTAGTACTGGGGGGGGGGGGTTAACACCATGTAGTACTGGGGGGGGGGGGGGGGGGGGGGGTTAACACCATGTAGTACTGGGGGGGTTACACCATGTAGTACTGGGGGGGTTACACCATGTAGTACTGGGGGGATTACACCATGTAGTACTGGGGGGGGGGTTACACCATGTAGTACTGGGGGGGGGGTTACACCATGTAGTACTGGGGGGGTTACACCATGTAGTACTGGGGGGGTTACACCATGTAGTACTGGGGGGGTTACACCATGTAGTACTGGGGGGGTTACACCATGTAGTACTGGGGGAGGGGGGGGTTACACCATGTAGTATTGGGGGGGTTACACCATGTAGTACTGGGGGGGTTACACCATGTAGTACTGGGGGGGTTACACCATGTAGTACTGGGGGGGGGGGGTTACACCATGTAGTACTGGGGGGGTTACACCATGTAGTACTGGGGGGATTACACCATGTAGTACTGGGGGGGGGGGGTTACACCATGTAGTACTGAGGGGGTTACACCATGTAGTACTGGGGGGGTTACACCATGTAGTACTGGGGGGGTTACACCATGTAGTACTGAGGGGGTTACACCATGTAGTACTGGGGGGGTTACACCATGTAGTACTGGGGGGGTTACACCATGTAGTACTGGGGGGGTTACACCATGTAGTACTGGGGGGGTTACACCATGTAGTACTGGGGGAGGGGGGGGTTACACCATGTAGTACTGGGGGGGTTACACCATGTAGTACTGGGGGGGGTTACACCATGTAGTACTGGGGGGGTTACACCATGTAGTACTGGGGGGGTTACACCATGTAGTACTGGGGGGGTTACACCATGTAGTACTGGGGGGGTTACACCATGTAGTACTGGGGGGGTTACACCATGTAGTACTGGGGGGTTACACCATGTAGTACTGGGGGGGTTACACCATGTAGTACTGGGGGGGTTACACCATGTAGTACTGGGGGGGGGGGGGGGGTTACACCATGTAGTACTGGGGGGGTTATACCATGTAGTACTGGGGGGGGGGGTTACACCATGTAGTACTGGGGGGGTTACACCATGTAGTACTGGGGGGGTTACACCATGTAGTACTGGGGGGGTTACACCATGTAGTACTGTGGGGGTTACACCATGTAGTACTGGGGGGGGGGTTACACCATGTAGTACTGGGGGGGTTACACCATGTAGTACTGGGGGGGGGGGGGTTACACCATGTAGTACTGGGGGGGTTACACCATGTAGTACTGGGGGGGTTACACCATGTAGTACTGGGGGGGTTACACCATGTAGTACTGGGGGGGTTACACCATGTAGTACTGGGGGGGTTACACCATGTAGTACTGGGGGGGTTACACCATGTAGTACTGGGGGGGTTACACCATGTAGTACTGGGGGGGTTACACCATGTAGTACTGGGGGGGGGGGGTTACACCATGTAGTACTGGGGGGGTTCAGTTGGAGGAAACATTGCTTTTCTTCTACCTTTAGAGGATAACCTGCAGGATAGTGGTGTTTGCGTGCTTGTGTTGAAGTACAATTTTCTGTATTTGTGTTTGTTTGCTTGTGTGTGTGGGCGCCTTTGAGTGTGTGTGTGACAAACATACACACACAGACAGACACACACACACACAACGACATGAAAATAAAATAAAACTCTTGCTCAGTTGTGCACCGGGGCCGGAGGTTAATGATTTCTACGACAGACTATTTGGACCTGACGTTTATAGCATGCTAAATGGGGTTGTAGTGCATGACGAACCAATCAACTCTAAAGACACACAATGCAGTTTGGTTCTATTATCCCTGTAGCATTGTTGAGAACGTTAATTTATTCATGTTTTTAGCAGATTCTGTTAACTCTGTGGATGTTCATCAGACTCTGTTACCATGACACAAAGTCCTAACAGAAAGAGGAGAGCAGATGAAGATCGTCAGATGAACCCAGCCCCCCCCCCCCCCCCCCTATAAAAATTGTCAAAGACTCCAGTCACCCAAGTCATAGACTGTTCTCGGCAAGCGGTACCGGAACTCCAAAGTCTCAGTCCAAAAGGCTACTTAATTTACCGTTTCTACCCACAAGCCATAGGATTAGTATTACCCCCACCCGTTGTTTTCACACTACTGCTACTCGCTGTTTATTATCTATGAATAGTGACTTTACCCCTACCTACATGTACAAATTATCTCGATGTAACGGTTTTCTTCCTGGGAAGGAGAGGAGGACCATAATGCAGCGTGGTTAGTGTTCAACATCTTTAATATCGACGATAAACGAGAAAACAACAAAAATACAAAACAACAGAAGTGAAAACTGAAACAGTCCTATCTGGTGCAATGACAGAAGACAACCACCCACAAAATAGCCAAAGAATATGGCTGTCTAAATATGGTTCCCAATCAGAGACAACGACAGACAGCTGCCTCTAATTGAGAACCAATCTGGGCAACCGTAGACATACAGAACTACCTAGAAAGGTCAGCCCCATAAACATACAAAACCCCTAGACCAGACAAAACACATAAATCCCCCATGTCACACCCTGACCTAACCAAAATAATAAAGAAAACAATGAATAACTATGGCCAGGGCGTGACACTTGACGAACCTGTACCCCGCACATTGACTCTGTACCGTAACACCCTGTATATAGCCTCCACATTGACTCTGTACCGTAATACCCTGTAAATAGCCTCCACATTGACTCTTCACCGGTACCCCCTGTATATAGCCTCCACATTGACTCTGTAACGGTACCCCCTGTATATAGCCTCCACATTGACTCTGTAACGGTACCCCCCTGTATATAGCCTCCACATTGACTCTGTACCGGTACCCCCTGTATATAGTCTCCACACTGACTCTGTACCGTAATACCCTGTATATAGCCTCCACATTGACTCTGTACCGCAACACCCTGTATATAGCCTCCACATTGACTCTGTACCGTAATACCCTGTATATAGCCTCCACATTGACTCTGTACCGTAATACCCTGTATATAGTCTCCACATTGACTCTGTACCGTAATACCCTGTATATAGTCTCCACATTGACTCTGTACCGTAATACCCTGTATATAGTCTCCACATTGACTCTGTACCGTAATACCCTGTATATAGTCTCCACATTGACTCTGTACCGTAATACCCTGTATATAGTCTCCACATTGACTCTGTACCGTAATACCCTGTATATAGTCTCCACATTGACTCTGTACCGTAATACCCTGTATATAGCCTCCACATTGACTCTGTACCGTAATACCCTGTATATAGCCTCCACATTGACTCTGTACCGTAATACCCTGTATATAGTCTCCACATTGACTCTGTACCGTAATACCCTCTATATAGTCTCCACATTGACTCTGTACCGTAACACCCTGTATATAGCCTCCTCATTGACTCTGTACCGTAATACCCTGTATATAGCCTCCACATTGACTCTGTACCGTAATACCCTGTATATAGCCTCCACATTGACTCTGTACCGTAATACCCTGTACATAGCCTCCACATTGACTCTGTACCGTAATACCCTGTATATAGCCTCCACATTGACTCTGTACCGTAATACCCTGTATATAGCCTCCACATTGACTCTGTACCGTAATACCCTGTATATAGCCTCCACATTGACTCTGTACCGTAATACCCTGTATATAGCCTCCACATTGACTCTGTACCGTAATACCCTGTATATAGCCTCCACATTGTTATTTTATTGTGTTCCATTATTCTTTACAAAAAAAAATACTCTAGTTAATTTAGTCAATATTATCTTAATTATATTTGATTAATACTGCATTGTTGGTTAAGGGCTTGTAAGTAAGCATTTGACGGTAAGCTCTACACCTTCTGTATTACCTTTTGTAATAAACATTTGATTTTGATTAAGTGCAGCCTAAGTAAGCCTTTCATTATGTTGCTATGATTGTCTTTCTATAATATAAAAATGGTATTCATCTTCCCGAGGTTGCGTCTTTGTGATGTTGGGTTGGCCCAGAGAGTTACTTAGTATGTATGTATCTTATCAACGATCCTAATGTACAGCTTCAGTGATATGGCCAGGTGTTGGAGCAGAGACTGAAACCAATGCGCTCCAGGAGAATGACTGGCTACTACTGAGATTTTTCTCAATTTTGTCCAACCTTGGCTACTGGAGAACAATGAATTAGGAGAAGGACATCTGAGTCTTATTATCAAATGGAATGTTGATAGGAATCAAAACAAAATAGTTTGAGAAAGAAACATTGTGTCCAAGAGTCTGTCTGTTGTCCTAGGGTTTGTGTCTGTTGTATTAGGGTCTGTGTCTGTTGTCCTAGGGTTTGTGTCTGTTGTATTAGGGTCTGTGTCTGTTGTCCTAGGGTCTGTGTCTGTTGTATTAGGGTCTGTGTCTGTTGTACTAGGGTCTGTGTCTGTTGTACTAGGGTCTGTGTCTGTTGTACTAGGGGTTTGTCTGTTGTCCTAGGGTCTGTGTCTGTTGTCCTAGGGTCTGTGTCTGATGTACTAGGGTCTGTGTCTGTTGTCCTAGTGTCTGTGTCTGTTGTATTAGGGTCTGTGTCTGTTGTACTAGGGTCTGTGTCTGTTGTACTAGGGTCTGTGTCTGTTGTACTAGGGGTTTTGTCTGTTGTACTAGGGTCTGTGTCTGTTGTACTAGGGTCTGTGTCTGTTGTACTAGGGTCTGTGTCTGTTGTCCTAGGGTCTGTGTCTGTTGTACTAGGGTCTGTGTCTGTTGTACTAAGGTCTGTGTCTGTTGTCCTAGTGTCTGTGTCTGTTGTCCTAGTGTCTGTGTCTGTTGTATTAGGGTCTGTGTCTGTTGTCCTAGTGTCTGTGTCTGTTGTTCTAGTGTCTGTGTCTGTTGTCCTAGGGTCTGTGTCTGTTGTCCTAGGGTCTGTGTCTGTTGTCCTAGGGTCTGTGTCTGTTGTCCTAGTGTCCGTGTCTGTTGTCCTAGTGTCTGTGTCTGTTGTAATAGGGTCTGTGTCTGTTGTCCTAGTGTCTGTGTCTGTTGTACTAGGGTTTTTGTCTGTTGTCCTAGGGTCTGTGTCTGTTGTACTAGGGTCTGTGTCTGTTGTCCTAGGGTCTGTGTCTGTTGTCCTAGGGTCTGTGTCTGTTGTCCTAGGGTCTGTGTCTGTTGTCCTAGTGTCTGTTGTCCTAGTGTCTGTGTCTTTTGTATTAGGGTCTGTGTCTGTTGTACTAGGGTTTTTGTCTGTTGTCCTAGGGTCTGTGTCTGTTGTACTAGGGTCTGTGTCTGTTGTACTAGGGTTTGTGTCTGTTGTTCTAGTGTCTGTGTCTGTTGTATTAGGGTCCGTGTCTGTTGTACTAGGGTCTGTGTCTGTTGTACTAGGGTTTGTGTCTGTTGTCCTAGGGTCTGTGTCTGTTGTACTAGGGTTTTTGTCTGTTGTCCTAGGGTCTGTGTTTGTTGTACTAGGGTCTGTGTCTGTTGTAATAGGGTCTGTATCTGTTGTGCTAGGGTCTGTGTCTGTTGTCCTAGGGCCTGTGTCTGTTGTACTAGGGTATGTGCCTGTTGTACTAGGGTATGTGTCTGTTGTCCCCGGGTCTGTGTCTGTTGTCCTAGGGTCTGTGCCTGTTGTACTAGGGTATGTGTCTGTTGTCCCCGTTTCTGTGTCTGTTGTCCTGGGGTCTGTGCTTGCTGTATCAGGGTCTGTGCCTGTTGTATCAGGGTCTGTGCCTGTTGTACCAGGGTCTGTGTCTGTTGTACTAGGGTCTGTGTCTGTTGTCCTGGGGTATATGTCTGGTGTCCCAGGGTCTGTGTCTGTTGTTCTTTTTCTTAGATGATTCAGGACATTCTATAATACCTCTTACTAGGTAAACTACTACAGCTGAGGCAGTATAACACTGTAATACATATTAGCATCACTACTGTCTGGCCCGTGAGACTTATAGTAGATGTTGTGAGAATTAATAGTAGATGTTCTGACTGTACATTATTGTCTTATAGACAGGCATCAGCAGCCAGCAGCATATGGATGGCAAGAACCAGCATCTGGGTGGCATCACGCTACATCAACAGCCCTATCAGCATGTCGTGGGGACCCAGAGAACGAGCATTCACACATACTTCATCTTGACTGACGAACATGAGGGTACCTTGCAAGCCATCTGGCTCACTGGGCTGTTTTGATGAGCTTTGTCTTTGGTACCTCATCCAGTCTGTCAAACTTGAACACTTTTTCTACAAACGACAATCTACGACACTGACGTTTACACAACTGAGGCGAATCCCGGGGTAGCAGAGTTGAGGGACAGAACGGCGCATTAAACAGATCTGTTTGAGAAACAGAAATGTTTGTGTTTTATTTACAAAATGCCGCCAGGCAAATAGCCATCTAAAAAAACAGCTGAATTTAACCCACGTTCTTTTGTCCAGGGGAATTCTCTCCGTTTGGTTCTTCACATGTATCTGAAAGCATCATAACAAGGCACATGAGGAGCCTACCGAAGCAGTTTCTGTTAATGATGGTGAAGGCCCTTCTACCGCTGCTAATAGTTTTGGTGATGTGCCAGCACTAAGCTCACATTGTGATTCAGCTCTGTATAATACGAGTATTGTGGATAATTGTGATTCAGCTCTATATAATAAGAGTGTTGTGGATAATTGTGATTCAGATCTATATAATAAGAGTGTTGTGGATAATTGTGCTCAACTCAAAGCAGCAGGAGCTGGTGAAACAGCAGTAAAGGCTTTAGTTAGTTCCATTGAAGAGAGAGTTGATGATGATCCACAGTCAAGCTAAACAGTCAGTGAAGAAGTGTCTGTCTTTACAGGAAACTGGCAACAATGATATAGATAGATCCAGTGTTTTGGGCAAATAGAAAATCCTTTCAGTGTATTGAATTCTGAAAACCAAAAGGTTGAAATATTTCTCAGAGAGAAGAGGGAACTCAAGATCCAGTTGAAAATGTTCTTGGCGCAAGATTTGACACGCGTTGCAAAGAAATCACTGGAACGTATGACCAGGTTATTGTTACAGAAAAATTCATGAACATACCCATTTTTGTTGACGTTTAGAGTCTATTTACAAAAATGCACACGTAAATTAAATGTGGCAGCCTGTGGATGGTCCCAAAGAAAGTCTACTTCGACCTGTGTGATGGATCGTTAAGAAACATTCTCTATTCTCAGAAGAGACTCATACAATATGAATTAAACTCTTGTACGACGACTTTGAAACCGCTATTCCCCTTGGTTCGAAGCGTGGCATGCATACATACATTGGGTGCCATTTACTTTACAAAATGCCTCTCCAAAGTGGAATGGGGTCGATTATTGTTACTATGTCTGTTGTTGCGTGTGAGTACCTGTGCTGTGTGTTTAGGGCTTTCGTGCCCTTGTGGATTGCGCAGATGATTACGGGTCTCGTCCCGTGTGTTAATCATTGTGCACGTCATTGTGCACGTGCGTATTTATTTGAGGTGCTCCTGGCCCTGTTGTTTGGGTTTCAACCTTGTGTTTTCGTTACGTGTCTGTTTGGTTTTCGTCCCCATGCCTTTACACGGCACGCCGTAATTTTGGGCTTAATAAAAAAGCCTGTTACGCATTCCTGCGCCTGTCTCCCGAATCATTTGTATCAGCGTGACACTTACAGTACTTTCATACAAGTGAGAATGTTTCAATTGATATCGTGCATGACATCGTGGAGGGAAGTTTGAGGTGAAGCCGCTACAACAGCACTTGCAAAACAAGCATTTCACCTTTAAAAGAAATGAGAATTCAGAGCTTCAACTATGGTTATATGGGAAGAAGCAACAGAGCCCAGCAGTGTGAAGTCTGGGTTCCAATGATTTGGACTTAAATGCCATTCAGTCTTGGTGTCTACTACGCAGTTTACCCACTTATCGTTCGTTGGTGGCTTGTTGTCTCCAAATGATCAACACTGGCATTTGATCACATTGTGTTATCAGACGGTATTACAGTCTATTTTGAAGCACTTGATTGCAGAACGCCCACAGATTGTTTTAGCATTTGTTTCCTGGGAAAAGGTTGTAACCAAAGCATAATTTTACGATGTATTCTGAAAATCAGGCCAATTCTCAATAGCTGGTATATGCACTATGAAGCAAAGCACTTATTCAAAAAAATGTTTTAAAGAAGTGAAAACATAACTAACTACAAGAAACACCAAAGTGCCATGGCAACAACTGGCAAACATTTGACCTAGAATGATTGGATGGTCCAGAGAAAATGGTCGCCTTGAATCTGATGCAATGGAAGAAGCTGATGAGATAGGATGCCTTCTTCCAGGAGTCTGAGTGTAAAATGGGTCAAACATCAAGGGAATGTAACAGTATACCGTTCAGATTTGGTTGTTCGTCTTATAGTTCATTGTGAGATGCCAATATTTCACGAAATTCCAGTGTATTCTTGTAAAAGATGACAACGTACTGCCGGTTGCTTTAGACACACTGAGTCTTTCAACATGTCCGTGCCATGCGAAGTTGTACGGACCGGAAAGGGACCCCGTGTTGTTGGTGGTTGAACATCTCTTCTATTTACAAAGCATATCGACATACAGATGTCATATGGTTGTGGTGATGATTCCAGTTTGTTTGTGATCCCGTGTTGCTTAGTGTGATTTCATTACGTTGTAAACAGTATCAGAGCAATTTATAAATTCTCCGACTAGGGGGGTGTGGCTTTCAATTCGCACTGTCCCCACTGCTATATTTTATTTCAAAGATTGTGCACAAATGCAGGAACCGTTTGAGCTGTTTTTTTGGCATCTCATGTAATAAACATATCCTCTTATTGCAATATATTTTTTTGTGTTGACTGATTTATGGTAGTAATATAATGTCTCTTTGTTTACCCTGATCCGACTCAATTTATTTAGTATTATGAGTCAGAGTGAATTCGTAATGACACTTGTAGGAGTAAACATTACTCTCTACGATACTGAACAAAGAGAGAGAGAGAGAGAGAGAGAGAGAGAGAGAGACAGCGAGAGAGAGAGAGAGAGAGAGAGAGAGACAGACAGACAGACAGGCGGAGAGAGCGAAAGCAAGAGAGAGATATAAAGAGAGAGAGGAGAGAGAGAGAGAGAGAGAGAGAGTAAAAGAAAAAAAAGTGACATAGTTATTTAAAAATGGAAATACTGTACAGAATGAAATGCAATGATGCAGAGTAACATTTCAATTGAGTCAAAAAAATGTATTTGTTTCCATTTGTTTACGTTTTAATCTTTTTTGGACTGGGACCAAATGTTAACATTTTCTTCAAATAGACTTGATTTACTCCGCCATTTTTACTGTGTAATGTTACACACGCAGTGCATTCAGGAAGTATTTACTGTGTAATGTTACACACGCAGTGCATTCAGGAAGTATTTACTGTGTAATGTTACACACGCAGTGCATTCAGGAAGTATTCAGACCCCTTGACTTTTTCCACATTTTGTTACGTTACAGCCTTATTCTAATATGGATTCAAATGTTTGTTCCCCCTCATCAATCAGCACACAATACAATTAATTCTGTCTCTCTCTCCTCTCCTCTCCTCTCCTCTCCTCTCTATAGTCTCTCTCTCTCTTTCCTCTCCTCTCTCTATAGTCTCTCTCTCTCTCTCCTCTCCTCTCTATAGTCTCTCTCTCTCTCTCTCTCTCTCTCTCTCTCTCTCCTCTATATAGTCTCTCTATCTCTCTCTCTCTCTCTCTCTCTCTTTCCTCTCCTCTCTCTATAGTCTCTCTCTCTCTCTCTCTCTCTCTTTCCTCTCCCCTCTCTATAGTGTCTCTCTCTCTCTCTCTCTCTTTCCTCTCCTCTCTCTATAGTCTCTCTCTCTCTCTCTCTCTTTCCTCTCCTCTCTCTATAGTCTCTCTCTCTCTCTCTCTCTCTCTCTCTCTCTCTCTCTATGCTCTCTCTTTCTCTGTGCTACCTCTCTTTCTCGCTCTGTTGTTCCATTCCTCTATTCCTACCCTCTGCCATGTTCCCCTCCTCTCTGCCATGTTCACCTCCTCTCTGCTATGTTCCCCTCCTCTCTGCTATGTTCCTCTCCTCTCTGCTATGTTCCCCTCCTCTCTGCTATGTTCCTCTCCTCTCTGCTATGTTCCCCTCCTCTCTGCCATGTTCCCCTCCTCTCTGCCATGTTCCCCTCCTCTCTGCCATGTCCCCCTCCTCTCTGCCATGTTCCCCTCCTCTCTGCTATGTTCCCCTCCTCTCTGCCATGTTCCCCTCCTCTCTGCCATGTTCCCCTCCTCTCTGCAATGTTCCCCTCCTCTCTGCTATGTTCCCCTCCTCTCTGCTATGTTCCCCTCCTCTCTGCTATGTTCCTCTCCTCTCTGCCATGTTCCCCTCCTCTCTGCCATGTTCCTCTCCTCTCTGCCATGTTCCTCTCCTCTCTGCCATGTTCCCCTCCTCTCTGCTATGTTCCCCTCCTCTCTGCTATGTTCTCCTCCTCTCTGCTTAGTTCCCCTCCTCTCTGCCATGTTCCCCTCCTCTCTGCCATGTTCCCCTCCTCTCTGCTATGTTCCCCTCCTCTCCCCCTCCTCTCTGCTATGTTCCCCTCCTCTCTGCCATGTTCCCCTCCTCTCTGCCATGTTCCCCTCCTCTCTGCCATGTTCCCCTCCTCTCTGCTATGTTCCCCTCCTCTCTGCTATGTTCCCCTCCTCTCTGCCATGTTCCCCTCCTCTCTGCTATGTTCCCCTCCTCTCTGCCATGTTCCCCTCCTCTCTACCATGTTCCCCTCCTCTCTGCCATGTTCCCCTCCTCTCTGCCATGTTCCCCTCCTCTCTGTCCTGTTCCCCTCCTCTCTGCCCTGTTCCCCTCCTCTCTGCCATGTTCCCCTCCTCTCTGCCATGTTCCCCTCCTCTCTGCCATGTTCCCCTCCTCTCTGTCCTGTTCCCCTCCTCTCTGCTATGTTCCCCTCCTCTCTGCCCTCTGTCTTTTATTTTGGTACCAGCTGACTTGACAGTAGTAGTGCCAATAAAAGTTTTCCAAAAGATGTCTCTCCTCTCTGAAGTTGTGTTGCTGGTGTGGTGCTGTGTGTCCCAACTAACTTCCTCTTTCGTCTGTCAGGTTCTGGAGGTGTAGAGCTGCTCCTCGTCCTGTGCGGCCTGGACCTCTCCTCCCCCTGTCCCAGGGACTGTATCTGCTACACCTCTCCCAGCACCGTATCCTGTCAGGCACACAACTTTCCGTCTGTCCCAGAGGAGATCCCAGCCCAGAGCGAGAGGGTCTTCCTGCAGGTAAGAACCAGTTGATTACTCAACCATGTGTAGTCTAGGAAATTAAAAAGCATTTGTACTAAAAAATAAAATGTAATGCTGAGTGTCTTGGACTTCTTCTTTTGGAATAGGTTTGTCTAATTATAATTTCTAATGTTGCCGTCCGTCAATGTTGCCATCCGGTTTCCAAAGAGCCACATCCAGACCACATCCAAAGAGCCACATCCAGACCCTAAGCAGCGTTCTCATCCTTTGTTTCTCTCCATTCTTCCAGAACAACAAGATTCAGCGTCTGCTGCGAGGCCACTTCAGTCCCACCACGGTCATGCTGTGGCTCTACTCCAACAACATCTCTTACATCCAGGCCTCCACTTTTCACGGCTTTGCCCGTCTGGAGGAGCTGGATTTGGGGGACAACCGTCACCTGAGGGCCCTGGCTTCAGACACCTTCCAGGGCCTAGGCCGCCTGCACGCCCTGCACCTCTACCACTGTGGGCTGCTCAGCCTGCCGCCGGGGATCTTCGAGGGGCTCAGCAGCCTGCAGTACCTCTATCTGCAGGTAGAGGAATAAAATAGAAAATCTTAGCTATATTAGATAGCTAGTGTCGTGGCAAATTGCAAGATTATTTTATAATGCTTGTATTGCATTAGAATGGTTGTTTTATTCGACAGAATAGAGTGTTCTGTTAACTATTGTGTGTGTGTGTTCCACTGAGGATTGGGCCTCTATGAGATAACACTGACAGAGGAGATTTATGATGTCTTTGGGTAATAAAGCCTAAAGAGCATTCCAGACAACATGAGGTAATGTTTTTGTGCTATGCCGTACAAGGGTGAGACGGGTTCCAGTTTGGAGTAGGAGGGGGCCAGACACTGGTCTTTACAATGAGACCTGTTGACACAGCAGTAACTCTCTGCTATGTTTTATAGCTATCTTTCATACAAATCTTAACCTTGTGACCCATTCTATGTATCTGTTGTTCGTCATGTAAGTTGAGAGGTGTGTATCTTGGCTATAAAAGATCTTTGTACTTTTCTGTTGTTACTTTTCAATGGTTCATTAGAGATAGCGCATCATTGAAAGTCAAAAGGCTATTGCAAAGCTCTTATTATTATTAAAAATAAAGTTTAAGTATAACTCTGACTGGCGTGTGAAGTTTGTAACTCTCCTCATTTGGTAAAGCAGAAATAAGCCACCAAACTAGCTACACACATCATGGCTATAGTGAGAACCTACTTTCTATATTTATCTCAGTGCCTTCAGGAAGTATTCAGACCCATTGACTTTTTACACATTTTGTCAGGTTACAGTCTTGTTCTAAAATTGATTAAATCGTTTTTTCCCCCTCATCAATCTAAACACAATATATCATAATGACAAAGCAAAAATAGATTTTTACATTTTTTTTTGCAAATAAAAATAAAAACTGAAATATGACATTTACATAAGTATACAGACCCTTTACTCAGTACTTTGTTGAAGCATCTTTGGCAGCGATTACAGCCTCCAGTCTTCCCGGGTTTGACGCTAGAAGCTTAGCACACCTGTATTTGGGGAGGTCCTCCCATTCTTCTCTGCAGATCTTCTCAAGCTCTGTCAGGTTGGATGGGGAGTTTCGTTGCAGCACAGCTATTTTCATGTCTCAGAGATGTTCAATTGGGTCCGGGGCTGGGTCTGTGTTGTCTTGGCTGTGTGCTTTGTGTCGTTGTCCTGTTGGAAGGGGAACCTTCGCCCCAGTCTGAGGTCCTGAGCACTCTGGAGCAAGTTTTCATCAAGGATCTCTCTGTACTTTGCTCTGTTCATCTTTGCCTCGATCCTGACTAGTCTCCCAGTTCCGTCTGCTGCTGAAAAACATCCTTCATCATAGGGATGGTGCCAGGTTTCCTCCAGACGTGACGTTTCGCATTCAGACCAAAGACTTCAATCTTGGTTTCATCCAATCAAATCCAATCAAATTTACTTATATAGCCCTTCATACATCAGCTGATATCTCAAAGTGCTGTACAGAAACCCAGCCTAAAGCCCCAAACAGCAAGCAATGCAGGTGTAGAAGCACGGTGGCTAGGAAAAACTCCCTAGAAAGGCCAAAACCTAGGAAGAAACCTAGAGAGGAACCAGGCTATGAAGGGTGGCCAGTCCTCTTCTGGCTGTGCCGGGTGGAGATTATAACAGAACATGGCCAAGATGTTCAAATGTTCATAAATGACCAGCAGGGTCAAATAATAATAATCACAGTAGTTGTCGAGGGTGCTCCAGATAATCTTGGTGCTCATGGTCTGAGAGTCTTTAGGTGCCTTTTGGCAAACTCCAAAGCGGGCTGTCATTACTGAGGAGTGGCTTCCATCTGGCCATTTTACCATAAATGCCTGATTGGTGGAGTGCTGCACAGATGGTTGTCCTTCTGGTAGGTTCTCCCATCTCCTCAGAGGAACTCTATAACTCTGTCAGATTGACCATTAGATTCTTGGTCACCTCCCTGACCAGGCCTCTTCTCCCCCGATTGCTCAGTTTTGCCGGGTGGCCATCTCTAGGAAGAGTCTTTGTTGCTACAGGCCGCAGTGGAGGCCGCGGTGGAGGCCACGGTGGAGGCCACGGCGTTCTTGGATAATGCAGTAATGTTTTGGTATCCTTCCCCACATCTGTGCCTCGATACAATCCTGTCTCTGAGCTCTACGGACAATTCCTTCGACCTCACGGCTTGGTTTTTGCTCTGACATGCACTGTCAACTGTGGGACGTTATATAGACAGGTGTGTGCCTTTCCAAATCATGTCCAATCAAGAACCAGAAGTGGACTCCAATCAAGTTGTAGAAACATCTTAAGGATGATCAATGGAAAAAGGATGCGCCTGAGCTCAATTTCGAGTCTCATAGCAAATGGTAAATAAGATTTAGTTTTTTTTCTTCTTTTTTTCTGTTATTCTAAAACCCCTTGTTCCCCACTTTGTCATTATGGGATATTGTGACGTCATTATGGGGTATTGTGATGTCATTATGGGATATTGTGATGTCAATATGGGATTTTGTGATGTCATTATGGGGTATTGTGATGTCATTATGGGGTATTGTGATGTCATTATGGGATATTGTGTGTAGATTGCTGAGGATTGATTTTTTCTTAATCTATTTTAGAATAAGGCTGTAACGTAACAAAATGTGGAAAGAGTCAAGGGGTCTGAATACTTTCCGAAGGCACTGTAAACAGATCTTAATTTGACCAGTTTCTCCACGGGAGAAAATGTATCCTGCATAAGGAGGATTTGATTATATATACATATATAATTTAAAAAAACATTCAAATGCTAAATTAGTTTAGATCGGCTGTGAGGTTTCAGGGAATGTATGTTTCTACTAGGGTACTTTTTGATTTTCATGACAACAGAGTGATCAAATTAAGATACTACATCTGTATTTCTCTCCCTACTTCTCCCATCCCTCCTCCTCATCACTCCACAGAACAACCAGTTGGAGTTCCTGGAAGATGATCTGTTTGTGGACCTGCTGAACCTCACCCACCTCTTCCTCCATGGCAACAAGCTCTGGTCCCTCCACCAGAACACATTCAGGGGACTGGGAGTCCTGGACCGCCTCTTACTACACCAGAACCGGCTACAGGTACAGACACTCCGAAGTCTTTCTTTTTTTTTTCTTTTTTTTAAACACTGAAGCTGTGTACTAGAGTCTGCAGAATTAGAGCTAGGCCAGCCAGCCCACCAGACACACCAAAGTCAGGACCTCCAGACAACCCCAAAGTCAGGACCTCCAGACAACCCCAAAGTCAGGACCTCCAGACAGACCCAAAGTCAGGACCTCCAGACAGCCCCAAAGTCAGGACCTCCAGTCAGCCCCAACGTCAGGACTACCAGACACACCAAAGTCAGGCCCTCCAGACAGCCCCAAAGTCAGGACCTCCAGACAGCCCCAAAGTCAGGACTACCAGACACACCAAAGTCAGGACTACCAGACACACCAAAGTCAGGCCCTCCAGTCAGCCCCAAAGTCAGGACCCCCAGACAGCCCCAAAGTCAGGACCTCCAGACAGCCCCAAAGTCAGGACCTCCAGACACCCCAAAGTCAGTACAACCAGCCAGCCCACCAGACACCCCAAAGTCAAGACCACCAGAGCCAAGAACTCTTTCACCCCTCCCCAATTCAGTCTTTTACTTGGATAAATGTTGAAATATTCATTGTACTTCATCACCAGGGATTTTTTTGCCTACTGTCTATTACTGGTCTATTACTGGCCTATTACTGGTGTATTACTGGTGTATTACTGGTGTATTACTGTCTATTACTGGTCTATTACTGGTCTATTACTGGTCTATTGCTGGTCTATTACTGGTCTATTACTGGTCTATTACTGGTCTATTACTGGTCTATTACTGGTCTATTACTGTCTATTACTGGTCTATTACTGGTCTATTACTGGTCTATTACTGGTCTATTACTGGTCTATTACTGGTCTATTACTGGTCTATTGCTGGTCTATTACTGGTCTATTACTGGTCTATTGCTGGTCTATTGCTCTTCCTATTGGAATGGGGATTTTGTGTGTATGTACATTGCTTCTAAATTAATTTAATCAAGTACAGAAAATAATATAGAATAGTTGAGGATATTAATATGGCATTTAGCATCAATGGTTTCTGATCTAATGCAGTGGGTCCACCGTCTGGCGTTCCACGACCTGAGTCGCCTCACCACCCTCTACCTGTTCAACAACTCTCTGACTGAGCTGTCTGGGGCCAGCCTGGCTCTGCTGTCTTCCCTGGAGTACCTCAGACTCAACAACAACCCCTGGGAGTGTGACTGCAAGGTGGATTCCAAAACACACAACTTGCTTTTTCAGCTAGCCAAGATACTTTCACGATAGACTCATATTCTGACCATCTCCCCTTTTTGTGCTTGTTTCATTTTGATTGATTTTTTTTGTCTTTTTTTTCATTTTGTATTTTTCAAATCAAATCAAATCAAATTGTATTTATTTATTTATCTTATTTATTAGTATTTATTTATTATTGTTATTATTTATTATGATTTATTTATTTATATTACTATTTATTATTATTTATTTATTATTATTTATTATTTATTTACTATTATTATTTATTTATTTATCTTATTATTTATTAGTATTATTATTATCATTATTATTTATGTATTTATTTATTATTATTATTATTATTTATTATTATTATTATTATTTATGTATTATTGTTTAATATTATTATTATTATTATTTATGTATTTATTTATTATTATTATTATTTATTATTATTATTATTATCATTTATGTATTATTATTTAATATTATTATTATTATTATTTGTGCATTTATTTATTATTATTATTTATTATTATTTATTTATTAGTATTTATTATTATTATTTATTTATTAGTATTTATTATTATTATTTATTTATTAGTATTTATTATTATTATTTATTTATTTATCTTATTATTTATTAGTATTTATTTATTATTATTTATCTTATTGTACTTTAATGTAATCTGTCCTTGGGTGTTTTTAAAGGCATGCATTATTAAATTAAATTGATTGTCTATTATTAAATGATTAAAATGTATTATCATCGTTATCCAGGCTCTGCCACTGTGGGTGTGGCTGCGGAGGTTCCGGGGCTCTACGTCGGTGCTAGAGTGCGTCTCCCCTCCTGAGCTCCAGGGCCGGGACCTGAAGGGCTTGAGGAAAGAGGACTTACCCAGCTGTTCAGCAGGAGAAGCCCGGGGAGGTGGTGTCGTAGGTGGAGAGGCCCGGCTGGGGGAGTCCCAGACGAAAGAGGAGGACTGTCGACTCCATCACAGGAACCACAAGCACCGCCATAACCACCACCAGCACCCACACCTCCCACACAGGGACCAGAACAACAGGGACCCGTCACCTTCGCCCCTACCCTTACCCCTTCCCAGGCCGCCCAAGGGGAGTCACAGGAACTGTACCCGGGGTCGCAAGGGGGGTCAGAACGAGGTGCAGGTACTGAGGGAGGAGGAGGACTACACCCCTGGAGGGAATAAAAACAACCCCTCCGCCCCCCCTCGCAGGAGGAACAAGTGTGTCCCCATGACATCAGTTGGCCCGCCCATTGGGGTCAAGAGAGCCAATAGTAACGTGGCGTCCTGCCCCGCTGGGACTTTTCTCTGCATCCTGTTGCCTGTGCTGCTGTCACTCAGCTGAGACTGAGTTTACATGTAGCTAATGTTTTATCAACAACACCCTACAGGACAGTTCAGCACATACACTTGTGACTGACCAGCTCTGGCTCCTGCACTGAGGTGTGTGTGTGTGTTGAAGTGTTCTCTGTTGATGCGTTCATTTTAACTGAAGCTTAGCCAGTGGAATTACACCGTCGCTCTTTGATGATGTCATAAAGGGGAATATCAGTCTCACCTCTAGGGGTTCTGATTTTGTGGTTGATTCAATTGAGAATACAATAAGAAGAATACTACTATAGCCATATTACCTGAGAGGATACCTCAGCCATGATGATAACATGACCCTAACACGTTGTTGACATTCTAGAAAAACATCCCTAAAATGTCAACTGGCCCAACGCTCTTAACCGCTAGGTTACCTGCTGCCCATATTAAACTGTGTTACTGACCCAACACTCCTAACCTCTAGGTTACCTGCTGCCCATATTAAACTGTGTTACTGACCCAACACTCCTAACCTCTAGGTTACCTGCTGCCCATATTAAACTGTGTTACTGACCCAACACTCCTAACCTCTAGGTTACCTGCTGCCCATGTTAAACTGTGTTAATGACCCAACACTCCTAACCTCTAGGTTACCTGCTGCCCATAGTAAACTGTGTTACTGACCCAACACTCCTAACCTCTAGGTTACCTGCTGCTCATATTAAACTGTGTTACTGACCCAACACTCCTAACCTCTAGGTTACCTGCTGCCCATATTAAACTGTGTTAATGACCCAACACTCTCTCTCTCTCTTTCTATCTCTCTCTCTCTCTCTCTCTCTCTCTCTGTCTCTCTCTCTCTCTCTCTCATGGAATGACCTTCCATGATTTCAAAATGATAGTTGTAGCACGTGTTTTGAGGCTATACAGTGTTGTTTTGAGGCTATACAGTGTTTGTTTTGAGGCTATACAGTGTTTGTTTTGAGGCTATACAGTGTTTGTTTTGTGGCTATACAGTATTTGTTTTGAGGCTATACAGTGTTTGTTTTGAGGCTATACAGTATTTGTTTACATTTACATAATTTACAAACATCGAACTAAGCTCATGAAGCATTCTACATTAATCAATGGGTATATATAATTAATTTATAAGTCCGAAAATGTGTAATCATTTAAGCCACAATTTATCCTGAACTAATTTAGGCTTGCCAAAACAAAGGGAGGTAAAACTTATGCAAATAATATATTTTAAGTTATTGAAATTATATTCCTTTGTAAACATTGGTAGAATTACATTTCAACCTTGACATTATGGAGCATTTTGTGTAGATCATTAACAAAAAACAAATCTGAATGAATAAATCCCTTTCAATTTCAATTTGCAACGCAACAAAATCCAAGGGGGGTAAATTCTTGTCATACCCACTGTATAAGCCATTCTAGTTGTGGACACCCGCTGGGGAACAGACGTCAATTCAACGTCTTTTCCACGTTGGTTCAATGTAATTTCATTAAAATGATGTGGAAACAATGTTGATTCAACCAGTGTGTGCCCAGTGGGGAAAGAGGGAGAGGTTAGCGCCTACGGCAAGCCTAGATGCCCAAGAGTCTCAAAGCCCAGAAGTCAGAGGTCAATGATAGCTAAGAGGGGAGTTGAGAGGTTATTTAATCTCTCCAATAGCCTCATGGCTTGTTGTAGAGCCTGCCACATATGAACATACATGTACATGGGGCATTTCAACATCAGTCAGAGAGGAATAATGAAGGAATGATGGAATGAGTATTTGGTACTGCTGCTTCAGGTGCAGTCCTCATTCTGGAATGTTGTGAGTGTTCTAAACTACACAATGGATCTGAGAATGTTGTGAGTGTTCTAAACTAAACAATGGATCTGAGAATGTTGTGAGTGTTCTGAACTACACAATGGATCTGAGAATGTTGTGAGTGTTCTAAAATTCACAATGGATCTGAGAATGTTGTGAGTGTTCTGAACTACACAATGGATCTGAGAATGTTGTGAGTGTTCTGAACTACACAATGGATCTGAGAATGTTGTGAGTGTTCTGAACTACACAATGGATCTGAGAATGTTGTGAGTGTTCTAAAATTCACAATGGATCTGAGAATGTTGTGAGTGTTCTGAACTACACAATGGATCTGAGAATGTTGTGAGTGTTCTGAACTACACAATGGATCTGAGAATGTTGTGAGTGTTCTGAACTACACAATGGATCTGAGAATGTTGTGAGTGTTCTAAACTACACAATGGATCTGAGAATGTTGTGAGTGTTCTAAACTACACAATGGATCTGAGAATGTTGTGAGTGTTCTAAACTAAACAATGGATCTGAGAATGTTGTGAGTGTTCTGAACTACACAATGGATCTGAGAATGTTGTGAGTGTTCTAAAATTCACAATGGATCTGAGAATGTTGTGAGTGTTCTGAACTACACAATGGATCTGAGAATGTTGTGAGTGTTCTGAACTACACAATGGATCTGAGAATGTTGTGAGTGTTCTGAACTACACAATGGATCTGAGAATGTTGTGAGTGTTCTAAACTACACAATGGATCTGAGAGACTGAACATGGAACGTTCTGATTCTACTGAACTGCTGCTATGTTTGAGGAGACAGAGAGTTCTGGAACTCTCCTCGTGATTCTGGTACCTTCTCTAGGATAAGGAATCTTCTTCATGTTTCTGAAATCTTCTTCATGTTTCTTGAACTCTCTTCGTGATTCACAAACCTTCAGTGTTCTGGAACTCTTATTCATGGTTCTAGAACCTTCTTCAGGATCTGGAACTCTTCTTTGTGGAGAGGTGATAAAGGGACAGGTGACAGAGGGCCCACAGTGCTCCTTGTGGACTGGAGGGGTAACAACACCTCCCCAGCCTTGCCCAGCCCTGTCCAGTCCTACACTCACCAAGCTGTCCCCACAGTGACGGATGTCCCTGTAGAACAGTGGTCTCCAACCCTGGTCCTGGAGATATACAGGGATTTTGTTCCAGCCCCGCACTAACAGACCTGATTCAACTAATCCTGTGTTTCTCAATTCATTCCTGTGGGAACAACGAGAGCTTTTGTTCTAGCCTTGCACTGATTCGGCTAGTGCAGGGGTCGACAAACTACGGCCCTATGAAATGTTCACCGAGAGGGAATTTTTTGTTTGTTTTTTTAAACACTCCAGGCCGCCCTTGATCATCTATAACTAAATAGAGAGTAGCTCCACGTCAGGCAAAGCGTTGTCTGCTGATATGATGCCCGTCCGTGGATTCTCACCCGAGTGGAGAAGTGCAACTGAAGCACAACATTTGTCTGATGCTGATCAGAAATTACAATAGATTTGCGTTTACAAAACGCAACAAGATATTTCTTATGCGTTTTACCTTTTTTTTTGTCTGCGTGAAAAATAAAGAATTCTGCATTAACGCAACGCCTAAGTTTAACTTGCTAATTAATTAAGTGACTGAATGAATAAGGTGATTGGACATTATATTGTGTTTCTGCCGTGTTGGAGAAGCCAAAGCCCTTTGGATTAATCATTTGTACAGCTGCCACTGCAATCTTTTGATTTCCTGACTTTTTTTCTCTTCTCTTTCCTCTGCTGTCTGCTCCTCCCCCATCTTCTCTGAGCAGAGCAGGCAGGCCCGTTGCCCAAGCGACTCCAGACTCCACACAGACACTGTGTGTACGTACACGTGCTGCTCCAGAGCCAGTACTGTTCATTTGCATAGTGTCTCTCGTTCACATTCCCTAGTAAAAGTTCAAACTCACCAAAAATGGCATTCGGTGGCCTACCTATGTATGTATAACTTTATAAGTTGGACTGCCGTTTGCGCTCGAACATTTAGCTAGCAGGCTCCATGGAAATTCTCTATTACTTGTGCTAATTTTGTTAGCATTCTGGTAATCCCAGGATAAGATTCTGGATACCATCCGACCCTAGTGGTGACTCAGTTCTTATTAGTTGAATCAGGTGTGGTTCGTGCACTTCCTGCTGTGTGTCTCCAGGACAAGAGTGGGTGGACGCTGCGGCAGACAGTATTTGTACCGCTGTAAAAAAAATCCTTGAGGTGATGCTATCTACAATGACCTCTGTGTCCGTTCGTTGATGTGAGGGTGACGTTTGTAACCACGGAGGAACTGGATCGGTCCTTTCTGTCCTTTTAGTCTGTCGGCAGCCTGTCGGCGGTCTGTCGGCAGTCTTCAGTCTGTTTGCAGCCTGTCGGCAGTCTGTCGGCAGTCTTCAGTCTTTTTGCGGCCTGTCGGCAGTCTTCAGTCTGTTTGCAGCCTGTCGGCAGTCTGTCGGCAGTCTTCAGTCTGTTTGCGGCCTGTCGGCAGTCTGTCGGCAGTCTTCAGTCTGTTTGCGGCCTGTCGGCAGTCTTCAGTCTGTTTGCGGCCTGTCGGCAGTCTGTCGGCAGTCTTCAGTCTGTTTGCAGCCTGTCGGCAGTCTGTTGGCAGTCTTCAGTCTGTTTGCGGCCTGTCGGCAGTCTGTCGGCAGTCTTCAGTCTGTTTGCGGCCTGTCGGCAGTCTGTCGGCAGTCTTCAGTCTGTTTGCAGCCTGTCGGCAGTCTGTCGGCAGTCTTCAGTCTGTTTGCGGCCTGTCGGCAGTCTGTCGGCAGTCTTCAGTCTGTTTGCGGCCTGTCGGCAGTCTTCAGTCTGTTTGCGGCCTGTCGGCAGTCTTCAGTCTGTTTGCAGCCTGTCTGCAGTCTGTCGGCAGTCTTCAGTCTGTTTGCGGCCTGTCGGCAGTCTTCAGTCTGTTTGCGGCCTGTCGGCAGTCTTCAGTCTGTTTGCGGCCTGTTGGCAGTCTGTCGGCAGTCTTCAGTCTGTTTGCGGCCTGTCTGCAGTCTGCCGGCAGTCTTCAGTCTGTTTGCGGCCTGTCGGCAGTCTTCAGTCTGTTTGCGGCCTGTCGGCAGTCTTCAGTCTGTTTGCGGCCTGTTGGCAGTCTTCAGTCTGTTTGCGGCCTGTCGGCAGTCTTCAGTCTGTTTGCGGCCTGTCGGCAGTCTTCAGTCTGTTTGCGGCCTGTCGGCAGTCTTCAGTCTGTTTGCGGCCTGTTGGCAGTCTGTCGGCAGTCTTCAGTCTGTTTGCGGCCTGTCGGCAGTCTTCAGTCTGTTTGCGGCCTGTCGGCAGTCTTCAGTCTGTTTGCGGCCTGTTGGCAGTCTGTCGGCAGTCTGTCTGAAGGACGCTGCACTTCTTTTAATTTGTTCTTTCTTCAGTTCTGTCTTTACTTTGTTAAGCAGTTAGTTCAGATAAATGGTTCACTTTTCTGGTTCCTTTCATTCCTCCTCCTCATCCTCTGCATTTCTTCCCCTCCCTCCCTCCCTCCCTGCTTCCCACAATGCGACCCTAATTTTGTATGTGGTTACAAAACTACGCCAGTTTCAAAAGCTGTTTATAAACTACATTAAAAATAATTGTTCTCATATTGCTGAGATGGACTGTTTGTTGTCTTCTCCTTTGTGTGTGTGTGTGTTGAACTTGGACTTAGAGAGAGAAGAAAATTTGGGAGCAAAGGAGATAGAGTGATAAGGGAAATAGAAATTGAGGAATGAGCAGAATTTTGGATAAAGAGTTAGAAATGCAATGAAATAAGGAAATTAAGGAGACAGATTAACATGCACACAGAGATAAACACACTATCTGTCATACACAGACACACACAATATTTTTTACGTCCGTCATGCCCTAGTTCTGTTTCCCTCACCCTCATACATAAGGGATTCTTACACTGTCTTATTCACTGTTCACCTCTCTCTTGCTCTCTCTCTCTCTCTCTCTCTCTCTCTCTCTCTCTCTCTCTCTCTCTCTCTCTCTCTCTCTCTCTCTCTCTCTCTCTCTCTCTCTCTCTCTCTCTCTCTCTCTCTCTCTCTCTCTCTCTCTCTCTCTCTCTCTCTCTCTCTCTCTCTCTCTCTCTCTCTCTCTCTCTCTCTCTCTCTCTCTCTCTCTCCCTCTCTCTCTCTCTCTCTCTCTCCCCCCCCCCCCTCTCTCTCTCTCTCTCTCTCTCTCTCTCTCTCTCTCTCTCTCTCTCTCTCTGTCTCTCAAAATTCATGTCACTCCCTGACCTTAGAGAGCCTTTTTATTTCTCTATTTGGTTAGGTCAGGGTGTGATTTGGATGGGCATTCTAGTTTTTCTATTTCTTTGTTGGCCGGGTGTGGCTCTCAATCAGAGGCAGTTGTTTATCGTTGTCTCTGATTGGGGATCAAATCAAATCAAATTTTATTTGTCACATACACATGGTTAGCAGATGTTAATGCGAGTGTAGCGAAATGCTTGTGCTTCTAGTTCCGACAATGCAGTAATAACCAACAAGTAATCTAACTAACAATTCCAAAACTACTGTCTTGTACACAGTGTAAGGGGATAAAGAATATGTACATAAGGATATATGAATGAGTGATGGTACAGAGCAGCATAGGCAAGATACAGTAGATGGTATCGAGTACAGTATATACATATGAGATGAGTATGTAAACAAAGTGGCATAGTTAAAGTGGCTAGTGATACATGTGTTACATAAGGATACAGTCGATGATATAGAGTACAGTATATACGTATGCATAAGAGATGAATAATGTAGGGTAAGTAACATTATATAAGGTAGCATTGTTTAAAGTGGCTAGTGATATATTTACATCATTTCCCATCAATTCCCATTATTAAAGTGGCTGGAGTTGAGTCAGTGTCAGTGTGTTGGCAGCAGCCACTCAATGTTAGTGGTGGCTGTTTAACAGTCTGATGGCCTTGAGATAGAAGCTGTTTTTCAGTCTCTCGGTCCCAGCTTTGACCTCGCCTTCTGGATGATAACGGGGTGAACAGGCAGTGGCTCGGGTGGTTGTTGACCTTGATGATCTTTATGGCCTTCCTGTGACATCGGGTGGTGTAGGTGTCCTGGAGGGCAGGTAGTTTGCCCCCGGTGATGCGTTGTGCAGACCTCACTACCCTCTGGAGAGCCTTACGGTTGAGGGCGGAGCAGTTACCGTACCAGGCGGTGAAACAGCCCGCCAGGATGCTCTCGATTGTGCATCTGTAGAAGTTTGTGAGTGCTTTTGGTGACAAGCCAAATTTCTTCAGCCTCCTGAGGTTGAAGAGGCGCTGCTGCGCCTTCTTCACAATGCTGTCTGTGTGAGTGGACCAATTCAGTTTGTCTGTGATGTGTATGCCGAGGAACTTAAAACTTGCTACCCTCTCCACTACTGTTCCATCGATGTGGATAGGGGGGGTGTTCCCTCTGCTGTTTCCTGAAGTCCACAATCATCTCCTTAGTTATGTTGACGTTGAGTGTGAGGTTATTTTCCTGACACCACACTCCGAGGGCCCTCACCTCCTCCCTGTAGGCCGTCTCGTCGTTGTTGGTAATCAAGCCTACCACTGTTGTGTCGTCCGCAAACTTGATGATTGAGTTGGAGGCGTGCGTGGCCACGCAGTCGTGGGTGAACAGGGAGTACAGGAGAGGGCTCAGAACGCACCCTTGTGGGGCCCCAGTGTTGAGGATCAGCGGGGAGGAGATGTTGTTGCCTACCCTCACCACCTGGGGGCGGCCCGTCAGGAAGTCCAGTACCCATTTGCGCCATGGCGGGGTCGAGACCCAGGGTCTCGAGCTTGATGACGAGCTTGGAGGGTACTATGGTGTTGAATGCCGAGCTGTAGTCAATGAACAGCATTCTCACATAGGTATTCCTATTGTCCAGATGGATTAGGGCGGTGTGCAGTGTGGTTGAGATTGCATCGTCTGTGGACCTATTTGGGCGGTAAGCAAATTGGAGTGGGTCTAGGGTGTCAGGTAGGGTGGAGGTGATATGGTCCTTGACTAGTCTCTCAAAGCACTTCATGATGACGGAAGTGAGTGCTACGGGGCGGTAGTCGTTTAGCTCAGTTACCTTAGCTTTCTTGGGAACAGGAACAATGGTGGCCCTCTTGAAGCATGTGGGAACAGCAGACTGGTATAGGGATTGATTGAATATGTCCGTAAACACACCGGCCAGCTGGTCTGCGCATGCTCTGAGGTCTGGGCCTGCAGCCGTCTGGGCCTGCAGCCTTGCGAGGGTTAACACGTTTAAATGTCTTACTCACCTCGGCTGCAGTGAAGGAGAGACCGCATGTTTTCGTTGCAGGCCGTGTCAGTGGCACTGTATTGTCCTCAAAGCGGGCAAAAAAGTTATTTAGTCTGCCTGGGAGCAGGACATCCTGGTCCGTGACTGGGCTGGATTTCTTCCTGTAGTCCGTGATTGACTGTAGACCCTGCCACATGCCTCTTTTGTCTGAGCCGTTGAATTGAGATTCTACTTTGTCTCTGTACTGACGCTTAGCTTGTTTGATAGCCTTGCGGAGGGAATAGCTGCACTGTTTGTATTCGGTCATGTTACCAGACACCTTGCCCTGATTAAAAGCAGTGGTTCGCGCTTTCAGTTTCACGCGAATGCTGCCATCAATCCACGGTTTCTGGTTAGGGAATGTTTTAATCGTTGCTATGGGAACGACATCTTCAACGCACGTTCTAATGAACTCGCACACCGAATCAGCGTATTCGTCAATATTGTTGTCTGACGCAATACGAAACATGTCCCAGTCCACGTGGTGGAAGCAGTCTTGGAGTGTGGAGTCAGCTTGGTCGGACCAGCGTTGGACAGACCTCAGCGTGGGAGCCTCTTGTTTTAGTTTCTGTCTGTAGGCAGGGATCAACAAAATGGAGTCGTGGTCAGCTTTTCCAAAAGGGGGGCGGGGCAGGGCCTTATATGCGTCGCGGAAGTTAGAGTAACAATGAACCAAGGTCTTTCCACCCCTGGTTGCGCAATCGATATGCTGATAAAATTTAGGGAGTCTTGTTTTCAGATTAGCCTTGTTAAAATCCCCAGCTACAATGAATGCAGCCTCCGGAAAAATGGTTTCCAGTTTGCAAAGAGTCAAATAAAGTTCGTTCAGAGCCATCGATGTGTCTGCTTGGAGGGGGATATATGGCCATGGACTACTTAGGCAGCCCTTTTTCCCACCTTTAGTTGTGGGATCTTGACTATGTTTGTGTGTAGTTGTTTTCTGCACTGCATGTAGCTTCACGTTCTGTTGTTTGTTATTTTTGTTTCTTGTTCATCTAATAAAATGATGTTTTGCTTACCACGCCGCACCTTGGTCTAATCAATCTCTAAACGATCGTGCCAGAAGATCCCACCACCAAAGGACCAAGCAGCGTGGCCAGGAGGAGCAGGGATCCTGGGCCCAGGAGAAGAGGGAGTGGAGGACATCATGGACAATGGGAGGAGATTATGGCAGGAGACAAGACCCTGCCATGGAAGCCGGCGGAGGAAGCCGGCGGAGGATCAACGACATGCAGTAAACTGTGTTATTTTATGGCTGGTTATGACACCTACGTAAGAGTATCAAAACCCACTAAACCTACCACACAAAGCAAAACATTCCACTACACCATAGTGTTCTTGTCAACAGTATGTTTATGTTATATAACATTTTTGTTTAATTGACCATGTTAAATTATCATTGTAGGTGCGAACACATTGATGTCAGACATGCACCTACCCCAATGCTCTGTTTCTGATGACTGGGATGAATGCAGGAGCAGATTTCAGGAGCAGGACAAAACATCCTCTTTGTGACTGATGACTCATATAAGGGCCTGTACGTGATTGGCCTATCTGGTTTATGTGATTATGATGTCATAATGCTTCCTGACAGTGTCATGAAGTGTATTCTCCACACATTCTTTCAAAAAATATAATGAAGAAGAAAAACATGATTGTAAAGAATTCATTACAACAACAAAAGAATTTAAAACCGAAAGGAAACTTCTTGGCAGCAATAAAACTAATTTGAATAAATATTAAGAAATATGTACTAAAAGTATGAATTATTTAAAATTGCTTAAATTAAGGAAACCATGCGGCACAAATGTATTGCTGTAAATTGCTTACGGATAGTCATGGACTACAATACCCAGACATCATTTACAATTACGGATAGCCATGGACTACATTACCCAGACATCATTTACAATTACGGATAGCCATGGACTACAATACCCAGACATCATTTACAATTACGGATAGCCATGGACTACTCCAATACACAGACATCATTTACAAACGAAGCATGTGTGTTTAGTGAACAGAGGCAGTGGGGATGACCGGGGATGTGCTCTTGATAAGTATGTGAATTGGACCATTTTCCTACTAATTATTCATAATGTAACTTTAGGGTGTCCGGTAAGAAGTACATTATTTTCTTTAGGAATGTAGTGAAGTAAAAGTAAGTTGTAAAAAATATAAATAGTAAAGTACAGATACCCCTAAAAAATTACTTAAGTAGTACTTTAAAGTATTTTCACTTAAGTACTTTATACCACTATGTTCCATCCTAATCATTGCCAAGATATACTCTGGGGCAGATACAGTTGATACATATATACAGTGGGGCAAAAAAGTATTTAGTCAGCCACCAATTGTGCAAGTTCTCCCACTTAAAAAGATGAGAGAGGCCTGTAATTTTCATCATAGGTACACTTCAACTATGACAGACAAAATGAGAAAAAAAATCCAGAAAATCACATTGTAGAATTTTTAATGAATTTATTTGAAAATTATGGTGGAAAATAAGGAGAGAGGACCCGACTTTGGAGCGCCGCCCGAACAAGGAGAGGACCCAATTTCGGCGGAATTCGTGACAATAATGACCATCGTTATGTTTGGGGAAAAAGGGGGAGGCTTGCAAGCAGAAGAACACCATCCCAACCGTGAAGCACGGAGGTGGCAGCATCATGTTGTGGGGGTGCTTTACTGCAGGAGGGACTGGTGCACTTCACAAAATAGATGGCTTCATGAGGGAGGAAAATGATGTGAATATATTGAAGCAACATCTCAAGACATCAGTCAGGAAGTTAAAGCTTGGTCGCAAATGGGTCTTCCAAATGGACAATGACCCCAAGCATACTTCCAAAGTTGTGGCAAAATGGCTTAAGGACAACAAAGTCAAGGTATTGGAGTGGCCATCACAAAGCCCTGACCTCAATTCTATAGAAAATGTGTGGGCAGAACTGAAAAAGCGTGTGCGAGCAAGGAGGCCTACAAACCTGACTCAGTTACATCAGCTCTGTCAGGAGGAATGGGCCAGAATTCACCCAACTTATTGTGGGAAGCTTGTGGAAGGCAACCCGAAAAGTTTGACCCAAGTTAAAACATTTCAAGGCAATGGTACCAAATACTAATTGAGTGTATGTAAAACTTCTGACCCACTGGCAATGTGATGAAAGAAATAAAATCTGAAATAAATCATTCTCTCTACAAGTATTCTGACATTTCACATTCTTAAAATAAAGTGGTGATCCTAACTGACCTAAGACGGGGAATTTGTACTCGGATTAAATGTGAAAAACTGAATGTAAACTTCCGACTTCAACTGTGTTTGCTGGAACTTACGTTACCATGGTATTTTATTGACTAATCTTCTGGAATCACGGTTGCCATGGTGTTCATTATCATCAAAAAAATGTGCTGGTGTTGATTGGTTGTTGGGCCAAAACATGACAACATCCCAGATTGATCAAATAGAATATGTAGCTTCAGATCAATGTTGTTATATTCAGTCTGTTTATGACTTGCAGCTCCGTCAAAATCACTTGCAGCAAGAACATTTCCTCACAGGGACGGAAACCAGTTAAGGCAGCAAAGTCTCTCTGACTGAGTTACAAGACCAGTTATGGCAGCCATGTCTCTCTGGCTGAGTTACAAGACCAGTTATGGCAGCCATGTCTCTCTGGCTGAGTTACAAGACCAGTTATGGCAGCCATGTCTCTCTGACTGAGTTACAAGACCAGTTATGGCAGCCATGTCTCTCTGACTGAGTTACAAGACCAGTTATGGCAGCCATGTCTCTCTGGCTGAGTTACAAGACCAGTTATGGCAGCCATGTCTCTCTGACTGAGTTACAAGACCAGTTATGGCAGCCATGTCTCTCTGACTGAGTTACAAGACCAGTTATGGCAGCCATGTCTCTCTGGCTGAGTTACAAGACCAGTTATGGCAGCCATGTCTCTCTGGCTGAGTTACAAGACCAGTTATGGCAGCCATGTCTCTCTGGCTGAGTTACAAGACCAGTTATGGCAGCCATGTCTCTCTGGCTGAGTTCCAAGACCAGTTATGGCAGCCATGTCTCTCTGACTGAGTTACAAGACCAGTTATGGCAGCCATGTCTCTCTGGCTGAGTTACAAGACCAGTTATGGCAGCCATGTCTCTCTGACTGAGTTACAAGACCAGTTATGGCAGCCATGTCTCTCTGACTGAGTTACAAGACCAGTTATGGCAGCCATGTCTCTCTGACTGAGTTACAAGACCAGTTATGGCAGCCATGTCTCTCTGGCTGAGTTACAAGACCAGTTATGGCAGCCATGTCTCTCTGACTGAGTTACAAGACCAGTTATGGCAGCCATGTCTCTCTGACTGAGTTACAAGACCAGTTATGGCAGCCATGTCTCTCTGGCTGAGTTACAAGACCAGTTATGGCAGCCATGTCTCTCTGGCTGAGTTACAAGACCAGTTATGACAGCCATGTCTCTCTGACTGAGTTACAAGACCAGTTATGGCAGCCATGTCTCTCTGGCTGAGTTACAAGACCAGTTATGGCAGCCATGTCTCTCTGACTGAGTTACAAGACCAGTTATGGCAGCCATGTCTCTCTGACTGAGTTCCAAGACCAGTTATGGCAGCCATGTCTCTCTGGCTGAGTTACAAGACCAGTTATGGCAGCCATGTCTCTCTGACTGAGTTACAAGACCAGTTATGGCAGCCATGCCTCTCTGACTGAGTTACAAGACCAGTTATGGCAGCCATGTCTCTCTGGCTGAGTTACAAGACCAGTTATGGCAGCCATGTCTCTCTGGCTGAGTTACAAGACCAGTTATGGCAGCCATGTCTCTCTGGCTGAGTAGTGAACAAAGGAATACATATATTTCAACATCGTAGTTGGGGAAACTTGCCCAAATTCTATATTTTCCAGGTGGATGAGGAATGAGGCTGTCAACAGATCAGTGTGGGAGGTGAATGTAACACACTGAACATACTGAACACACTGAACCAACTGAACCAAATGCTCACACTGAATACACTGAACACACTGAACCAGCTGAACCAACTGAACACATTGAACCAACTGAACCAATTGAACACACTGAACCAGATGAACACACTGAACCAACTGAACACACTGAATACACTGCTCAGCCAGCTCTGAGTCTGATGATGAGAAAGTTAGGGGACAGAGATGGGAGAGAAAGATTTGGGAGAGAGGAGAGGGAGAAAAAGAGAAGGGGGAGAAAGAGAGAGGGGAGAGAGAAAGAGAGGGGGGAAAGAGAGAGGGGAGAGAGAGAGATGGGAGAGAAAGAGAGAGGGGAGAGAGAAAGAGAGAGATGGGAGAGAAAGAGAGGGGAGAGAAAGAGAGAGGGGAGAGAGAAAGAGAGGGGAGAGAAAGAGAGAGGGGAGAGAGAAAGAGAGGGGAGAGAAAGAGATTCGAGAGAAAGAGAGGGGAGAGAGAGAGAGGGGAGCGAAAGAGAGGGGAGAGAGAGAGAGAGAGGGAGAGAGAGAGAGGAGAAAGAGAGAGGGGAGAGAAAGCAAGGGGAGAGAGAGAGAGGGGGGAGATGGGTGAGAGAGATGGGCACCGAGATCTTCTGCATAGACTATGTAAATCCCAGTGAGACAAAAATAATGGTGTTCCAAAAAAGGTCTGGATTCCAGGACCACGAATACAAATTATATCTAGACAGGGTTGTCCTAGAATACACAAATAACTATACTTACCTCGGCCTAAACATCAGCGCCACAGGTAACTTCCACAAAGCTGTGAACGATCTGAGAGACAAGGCAAGAAGGGCATGCTATGCCATCAGAAGGCACATAAAATTCAACATACCAATTAGGATCTGGCTAAAAATACTTGAATCAGTCATAGAGCCCATTGCCCTTTACGGTTGTGAGGTCTGGGGTCCGCTCACCAACCAAGAATTCACAAAATGAGACAAACATCAAATTGAGACTCTGCATGCAGAATTCTGCCAAAGCATCCTCCGTGTACAACGTAGAACACCAAATAATGCATGCAGAGCAGAATTGAAACGATACCCGCTAATGATCAACATCCAGAAAAGAGCCGTTAAATTCTATAACCACTTAAAAGGAAGCGATGCCCAAACCTTCCATAACAAAGCCATCACCTACAGAGAGATGAACCTGGAGAAGAGTCCCCTAAGCAAGCTGGTCCTGGGGCTCTGTTCACAAACACAAACAGACCCCACAGAGCTCCAGGACAGCAGCACAATTAGACCCAACCAAATCATGAGAAGACAAAAAGATAATTACTTGACACATTGGAAATAATTTACCAAAAAACAGAGCAAACTAGAATGCTATTAGGCAGAATACCAGACCACTGTGACGGAACCAAAATGTGAGCATAGACCTCATCCCTCCATGCGTATTCCTCCCTAAACCCTCATCCCTCTATACGTGTTCCTCCCTAAACCCTCATCCCTCTTCTAGAATCCCTCAGTATCTATTCTTGCCATATCCTCCTCTCTCAAGTGTCTTTCTTTCTGTCTTTCTGTCTGTCTGTCTGTCTGTCTGTCTGTTTTTCTGTCTATCTGATATTACTGAAGTTCAATATTTTGCTCCCGCCATCTCCTAATGTTCATCTATCAATTCACCTCATAATTCCTTGAATGCTGTGTACATACACACACACACACACACACACACACACACACACACACACACACACACACACACACACACACACAGATGTCCTACTACCTGAATTCTATTTTCCTTTATGTCACGTGTTTAAGGCAATGCCAAAGGCATTTATTCCAATTATTCTCTGGAGGAAATTTAAATAATGTAATTATTCTCTGGAGGAAATTTAAATAATGTAATTATTCTCTGGAGGAAATTTAAATAATATAATTATTCTCTGGAGGAAATTAAAATCGAACGGTTGCAGAGGCTGAAGATTCTGCATAGTTCCAACTCCTCTTCTGTTCACCTGTTTGTGTTAGAACCCAAAACAAACAAATAGCTTTACTGTGTTTTTCTGTGTGTTTCTGTGTGTTTCTGTGTGTGTGTGAGAGAGTGAGAGAGAGGGATAGAGAGAGAGAGAGAGAGAGGGATAGAGAGAGAGGGATAGAGAGAGAAAGAGAGAGAGAGGGAGAGAGAGAGAGACAGAGAGAGAGAGACAGAGAGAGAGAGAGACAGGGAGAGAGAGACAGAGAGAGAGAGAGAGAGAGAGAGAGGGCTAGAGAGAGAGACAGGGAGAGATAGAGAGAGAGAGAGAGAGGGAGAGATACACAGAGAGAGAGAGAGAGGGAGAGATACAGAGAGAGAGAGAGACATGGAGAGATACAGAGAGAGAGAGAGAGACATGGAGAGATACAGAGAGAGAGAGAGAGAGAGAGAGAGAGAGAGAAGCTCTACTGTCCCAAAGGCCTGGCTGCCAAAACAAAGGTTTTTCTAGTATGCTCCAGCTGGATGCTACACCATACTTCTCCTTCCCCCGGCCTGCCCTCCACATCAATTATTTATTGTTGTTTACCAACAAATGCAAATTGAACTTATTAAAAAACAACATCGATGTCATCAGTATCAAGGTTTATCAGGACCATTTCAATGCCAATTCAGGACCATTTCAATGCCAGTCAATTCAGGACCATTTCAATGCAAGTCAATTCAGGACCATTTCAATGCAAGTCAATTCAGGACCATTTCAATGCAAGTCAATTCAGGACCATTTCAATGCAAGTCAATTCAGGACCATTTCAATGCAAGTCAATTCAGGACCATTTCAATGCAAGTCAATTCAGGACCATTTCAATGCAAGTCAATTCAGGACCATTTCAATGCAAGTCAATTCAGGACCATTTCAATGCAAGTCAATTCAGGACCATTTCAATACAAGTCAATTCAGGACCATTTCAATGCAAGTCAATTCAGGACCATTTCAATGCAAGTCAATTCAGGACCATTTCAATGCAAGTCAATTCAGGACCATTTCAATGCAAGTCAATTCAGGACCATTTCAATGCAAGTCAATTCAGGACCATTTCATTGCAAGTCAATTCAGGACCATTTCAATGCAAGTCAATTCAGGACCATTTCAATGCAAGTCAATTCAGGACCATTTCAATGCAAGTCAATTCAGGACCATTTCAATGCAAGTCAATTCAGGACCATTTCAATGCAAGTCAATTCAGGACCATTTCAATGCAAGTCAATTCAGGACCATTTCAATGCAAGTCAATTCAGGACCATTTCAATGCAAGTCAATTCAGGACCATTTCAATGCAAGTCAATTCAGGACCATTTCAATGCCAGTCAATTCAGGACCATTTCAATGCCAGTCAATTCAGGACCATTTCAATGCAAGTCAATTCAGGACCATTTCAATGCAAGTCAATTCAGGACCATTTCAATGCAAGTCAATTCAGGACCATTTCAATGCAAGTCAATTCAGGACCATTTCAATGCAAGTCAATTCAGGACCATTTCAATGCAAGTCAATTCAGGACCATTTCAATGCAAGTCAATTCAGGACCATTTCAATGCAAGTCAATTCAGGACCATTTCAATGCAAGTCAATTCAGGACCATTTCAATGCAAGTCAATTCAGGACCATTTCAATGCAAGTCAATTCAGGAACATTTCAATGCCAGTCATTGTCTTGTGATGGACATACTAGTCATTGGGCTGTTTCTTGTTGAATACAGTGGACTACTAGTGGATGACAGGAACCACAATAAGAGACACTCACCTACATGACATGCATCTATCTGTACAGTGGTAGAAACGGTGTACACACACACACACCGCACACACACACACCGCACACACACACACACACACAAACACACACACATGCACACACACACACACACACACACACACACACACACACCGCACGCACGCACACACACACACACACACACACACACTACTCTATAGGCCCAGTAGAACACTACTCTATAGGCCCTGTTCAACACTACTCTATAGGCCCTGTTCAACACTACTCTATAGGCCCTGATCAACAGTAGTACACTACTCTATAGGCCCTGTTCAACAGTAGTACACTACTCTATAGGCCCTGTTGAATACTACTCTATAGGCCCTGTTGAACACTACTCTATAGGCCCTGTTCAACACTACTCTATAGGCCCTGTTCAACACTACTCTATAGGCCCTGTTGAACACTACTCTATAGGCCCTGTTCAACACTACTTTATAGGCCCAGTTCAACACTACTCTATAGGCCCAGTTCAACAGTAGTACACTACTCTATAGGCCCTGTTCAACACTACTCTATATGCCCTGTTCAACACTACTCTATAGGCCCAGTTCAACACTACTCTATAGGCCCTGTTCAACAGTAGTACACTACTCTATAGGCCCTGTTCAACAGTAGTACACTACTCTATAGGCCCTGTTCAACAGTAGTACACTACTCTATAGGCCCTGTTCAACAGTAGTACACTACTCTATAGGCCCAGTTCAACACTACTCTATAGGCCCTGTTCAACAGTAGTACACTACTCTATAGGCCCTGTTCAACAGTAGTGCACAATGTCAAGAATAAGGTACTCTTTGGGATGTACTCTCTCATTGGTTAAATACATTGCAGTTCTTATCTGAAGCCGCCAGAGAGAGGAGACATGTCCACTGCAGTTTGGGTCACTCATAGTACAATAACCTTCCTGTCTAAAAAAACTGGATCACAAAAACACAGACTAAAGTGAGACAGATAGCGAAGGAGAAGAAAGGGAGGGAGAGAAGTAGATGGAGAGAGAGAGAGAGGAGATGGAGGGAGAGAAGTAGATGGAGAGAGAGAGAAGAGGGAGGGCGGTAGAGAAATAGATGGAGAGAGAGAGAAGAGAGGGAGGGAGGGAGAGAAATAGATGGAGAGAGAGAGATGAGAGGGAGGGAGAGAAATAGATGGAGAGAGAGAGATGAGAGGGAGGGAGAGAAGTAGATGGAGAGAGAGAGAGAGGAGATGGAGGGAGAGAAGTAGATGGAGAGAGAGAGAGAAGAGGGAGAAAGGTAGAGAAATAGATGGAGAGAGAGAGAGAAGAGAGGGAGGGAGGGAGAGAAATAGATGGAGAGAGAGAGATGAGAGGGAGGGAGAGAAATAGATGGAGAGAGAGAGATGAGAGGGAGGGAGAGAAGTAGATGGTGAGAGAGAGATGAGAGGGAGGGAGAGAAGTAGATGGAGAGCGAGAGAGAAGAGATGGAGGGAGAGAAGTAGATGGAGAGCGAGAGAAGAGAGAGGGAGGTAGAGAAATAGATGGAGAGAGAGAGATGAGAGGGAGAGAAATAGATGGAGAGAGAGAGATGAGAGGGAGGAAGAGAAGTAGATGGAGAGAGAGAGATGAGAGGGAGGGAGAGAAGTAGATGGAGAGAGAGAGATGAGAGGAAGGGAGAGAAGTAGATGGAGAGAGAGAGATGAGAGGAAGGGAGAGAAGTAGATGGAGAGAGAGAGAGAGAAGAGGGAGGGAGAGAAGTAGATGGAGAGAGGGAGAGACAGAGAGAGAGAGACAGAGAGAGAGAGAGAGAGAGAGAGAGAGAGAGACAGACAGACAGACAGACAGACAGAGAGAGGTGAGAGAGAGAGACAGAGAGAGAGAGAGAGAGAGAGAGAGAGAGAGAGAGAGAGAGAGAGAGAGAGAGACAGATGGAGAGAGAGAGAGAGAGAGAGAGAGAGAGAGAGACAGAGAGACAGAGGGAGAGACAGAGAGAGAGAGAGGTGAGAGATAGAGTCAAAGCTAAATTGGACAGTGAGGCTAAAAGAAAGAGATATTCTAATTAGTCAGAAGAGAAGAAAAGAAGAGAAGATAATATTGTATCTTATTACTGAGAAGAACGTGAATGATACTCTCTCTCAATTTTCAATTCAATATAAGCTCTTTATTGACATGGGAACATATGTTAAGTAGATAATAAACACAAGTGAAATAATCAATCAAAATGAACAGTTAACATTACACCCACAAAAGTTCCAAAATAATTAAGACATTTCAAATGTTATATTATGTGCAAATTGTGCGAAAAGTACAAAAGGGAAATTAGATCAACATAAATATTGGTTCTATTTACAATGGTGTTTGTTATTCACTGGTTTCCCTTTTCTTGTGGCAGCAGGTCACAAATCTCGCTGCCGTGATGACACACTGTGGTATTTCACCCAATAGACATAGGAGTTTATCAAAATTGGGTATGTTTTCAAATTCTTTGTGGGTCTGGCACTATTGCCAAGAGATGAGCTATAGATGTGCAGTGCCTTGCGAAAGTATTCGGCCCCCTTGAACTTTGCGACCTTTTGCCACATTTCAGGCTTCAAACATAAAGATATAAAACTGTATTTTTTTGTGAAGAATCAACAACAAGTGGGACTCAATCATGAAGTGGAACGACATTTATTGGATATTTCAAACTTTTTTAACAAATCAAAAACTGAAAAATTGGGCGTGAAAAATTCTACAGCCCCTTTACTTTCAGTGCAGCAAACTCTCTCCAGAAGTTCAGTGAGGATCTCTGAATGATCCAATGTTGACCTAAATGACTAATGATGATAAATACAATCCACCTGTGTGTAATCAAGTCTCCGTATAAATGCACCTGCACTGTGATAGTCTCAGAGGTCCGTTAAAAGCGCAGAGAGCATCATGAAGAACAAGGAACACACCAGGCAGGTGCGAGATACTGCTGTGAAGAAGTTTAAAGCCGGATTTGGATACAAAAAGATTTCCCAAGCTTTAAACATCCCAAGGAGCACTGTGCAAGCGATAATATTGAAATGGAAGGAGTATCAGACCACTGCAAATCTACCAAGACCTGGCCGTCCCTCTAAACTTTCAGCTCATACAAGGAGAAGACTGATCAGAGATGCAGCCAAGAGGCCCATGATCACTCTGGATGAACTGCAGAGATCTACAGCTGAGGTGGGAGACTCTGTCCATATGACAACAATCAGTCGTATATTGCACAAATCTGGCCTTTATGGAAGAGTGGCAAGAAGAAAGCCATTTCTTAAAGATATCCATAAAAAGTGTCATTTAAAGTTTGCCACAAGCCACCTGGGAGACACACCAAACATGTGGAAGAAGGTGCTCTGGTCAGATGAAACCAAAATTGAACTTTTTGGCAACAATGCAAAACGTTATGTTTGGCGTAAAAGCAACACAGCTGAACACACCATCCCCACTGTCAAACATGGTGGTGGCAGCATCATGGTTTGGGCCTGCTTTTCTTCAGCAGGGACAGGGAAGATGGTTAAAATTGATGGGAAGATGGATGGAGCCAAATACAGGACCATTCTGGAAGAAAACCTGATGGAGTCTGCAAAAGACCTGAGACTGGGACGGAGATTTGTCTTCCAACAAGACAATGATCCAAAACATAAAGCAAAATCTACAATGGAATGGTTCAAAAATAAACATATCCAGGTGTTAGAATGGCCAAGTCAAAGTCCAGACCTGAATCCAATCGAGAATCTGTGGAAAGAACTGAAAACTGCTGTTCACAAATGCTCTCCATCCAACCTCACTGAGCTCGAGCTGTTTTGCAAGGAGGAATGGGAAAAAATGTCAGTCTCTCGATGTGCAAAACTGATAGAGACATACCCCAAGCGACTTACAGCTGTAATCGCAGCAAAAGGTGGCGCTACAAAGTATTAACTTAAGGGGGCTGAATAATTTTGCACGCCCAATTTTTCAGTTTTTGATTTGTTAAAAAAGTTTGAAATATCCAATAAATGTCGTTCCACTTCATGATTGTGTCCCACTTGTTGTTGATTCTTCACAACAAAATACAGTTTTATATCTTTATGTTTGAAGCCTGAAATGTGGCAAAAGGTCGCAAAGTTCAAGGGGGCCGAATACTTTCGCAAGGCACTGTACCTACCGTAAGAGTCCCCGCAAAGCCTACCATTGACTATGTACATACCCAGCGTGCGACAGAGCTGCAGGAATTGTGACACGTTTTTGTTGGTTATGTTGTCGTAGTTGTGCCTTCGGGGGGCATATGGGGAGGGAACGCTGTCACCTCCATGTAGGTGTTTGTCCCCCTGTGTGCTGAGGGTGTCAGGTTCTTGGTTCTGGCATTTAGGTCGCCACAGACTAGTACATGTCCCTGGGCCTGGAAATGATTGATTTCCCCCTCCAGGATGGAGAAGCTGTCTTCATTAAAGTATGGGGATTCTAGTGGGGGGATATAGGTAGTACAGGAGGACATTTTTCTCTGTCATTTCCTTTTGAATTTCTAGCCAAATGTAAAATCTCCCTGTTTTGATTAATTTAGTAGAGTGAGTTATGTTTGCATCTATACCAAATTAGCATACCCCCTGAGTCCCTCCCTGTTTCACACCTGGTAAAGAAATCGACCGGAAGTAGCGGTCACGAAAACCCCCAAAAATATTCCAAATTAGCTACATAATATCGACAGAAACATGGCAAACGTTGTTTATAATCAATCCTCAAGGTGTTTTTCAAATATCTATTCGATAATATATCAACCGGGACAATTGGCTTTTCAGTAGGAACGAGAGGAAAAATGGCTACCTCTGTCTTTTACGCAAGAATCACTCTGAGAGCCATCAGGTGACCACTTACGCAATATAGTCGCTTACGCTCATTCTTCAACATAAATGCGTGAAACTACGTCAAAACGCTGTAGACACATTGGGGAATACGTAGAAAAAGGAATCTGGTTGATAGCCCACTCACTGCTCAATAGGGACGCATCGGAACGCAGAGCTTTCAAAACATGGATTTTTCTCATGCTTTCGCCTGCAATATCAGTTCTGTTATACTCACAGACAATATTTTTACAGTTTTGGAAACTTTAGAGTGTTTTCTATCCTAAGCTGTCAATTATATGCATATTCTAGCATCTTGTCCTGAGAAAATAGCCCCTTTACTCTGGGAACGTTATTTTTCCAAAAATGAAAATACTGCCCCCTAGTTACAAGAAGTTTTAAAGAATGACCAGGCATCCTCAACTGACGGGATGAGGTCAATATCCTTCCAGGATACCCGGGCCAGGTCGATTAGAAAGGCCTGCTCGCGCGCAGTGGTTAAGGGAGCTGTACAGCAGCGCCAGCTGTGCTATCAAAGACTCTGGGTTTGCGCCCAGGTTCTGTCGTAACCGGCCGCAACCGGGAGGTCCGTGGGGCGATGCACAATTGGCCTAGCGTCGTCCGGGTTAGGGAGGGCTTGGACGGTAGGGATGTCCTTGTCTCATCGCGCACCAGTGACTCCTGTAGCGGGCCGGGCGCAGTGAGCGCTAACCAAGGTTGCCAGGTGCATGGTGTTTCATCCGACACATTGGTGCGCATGGCTTCCGGGTTGGATGCTCGCTGTGTTAAGAAGCAGTGCGGCTTGGTTGGGTTGTGTATCGGAGGATGCATGACTTTCAACCTTCATCTCTCCCGAGCCCGTACGGGAGTTGTAGCGATGAGACAAGATAGTAGCTACTAAAAACAATTGTGTCACGAATCCCGCTTCCTGAGTCTGTGTTTGCCTGTGTTTCTGTCCTGGAGTGTGTTTCCGGTGTCCTGGAACGCACCCTGTCTGGTTGCCGGGCGAATTAGCTTGTTGGGAGATCGATGTTCACCCGCACCTGTATCCCATCAGTAATCTGCACACCTGTCCTGATCATCACCTCTCCCCTTCAAAAGCTCTGACCTGACATCCATTCCCTGCCGGATCGTTAGCCATGAACAGTATGTTGTGCCATAGTATCAGCCTCAAGTTGGATAGAATTTGTTTTGTTGTTTTTTACGTATTGCTTGCCTTGAACTTACCTCCGTTTGTTCTGTCTTCAGTTACTCACCCGGATCATTTACCCCATTCCCGCCTGGTCGTCGGAGGATTCCGCTTCCCCATTGGATCCAGCTATTTACTCCCATCAACTCACCACCGCTGCCCGTTACTCCACCTGGATACATCTAACCATTCACTTTCACTTGTAAATAAATACTCACCTTCTTCCTACTCTCCTTGTCCTGGTCTGCTTCTGGGTTCGATTTTGAAAGAACGTGACAAATTGGATACCATGAAATTGGGGAGAAATTAAAAAGAAAGAAAGAAGGCCTGCTCGCAGAAGTGTTTTAGGGAGCGTTTGACAGTGATGAGGGGTGGTCGTTTGACCGCGGACCCATAGAGGATACAGGCAATGAGGCAGTGATCGCTCAGATCCTGATTGAAGACAGCAGAGGTGTATTTAGAGGTGTATTTAGAGTTGGTCAGGATAATGTCAATTAGGTTGCCCATGTTTACGGATTTAGGGTTGTGTCTGGTGGGTTCCTTGATGATTTGTGTGAGATTGAGGGCATCTAGCTTAGATTGTAGGACTGCCGGGGTGTTAAGCATATCCCAGTTTAGGTCACCTAACAGAACAAACTCTGAAGCTAGATGGGGGGCGATCAATTCACAAATGGTGTCCAGGGCACAGCTGGGAGCTGAGGGGGGTCGGTAGCAGGCGGCAACAGTGAGAGACTTATTTCTGGAGAGATTCATTTTTAAAATTAGAAGTTCGAACTGTTTGGGCATAGACCTGGGAAGTATGACAGAACTTTGCAGGCTATCTCTGCAGTAGATTGCAACTCCTCCCCCTTTGGCAGTTCTATCTTGACGGAAAGTGTTATAGTTGGGTATGGAAATCTCAGGTGTCTTAATAGGGTGTTGGGCCTCCACCAACCAGAACAGCTTCAATGCACCTTGTCATAGATTCTACAAGTGTCTGGAACTCTATTGGAGGGATGTGACACCATTCTTCCAATAGAAATTCCATAATTTGGTGTTTTTGTTGTTGGTGGTGGAAAACGCTGGTCTCAGCCGCTGTTCCAGAATCCCCCATACATTTTTCAATGAGATCTGGTGACTGAGACGGCCATGGCATTATGGTTTACATGGTTTTCATGCTCATCAAACCATTCAGTGACCACTCTTTCCTTGTGAATGTCGGGTATTGTCATCCTATGGGGGCCGTCCAAAATATGTTTTATACATGACCCTAAGCATGATGGGATGTTAATTGCTTAATTAACTCAGGAACCACACCTGTGTGGAAGCACCTGCTTTCATTATACTTGGTACGCCTCTTTAA